>NC_134383.1:5236352-5387559 GCF_035582795.1 Mycteria americana
CAACATGGCTGGGATAATGATCACTGCATTTTCTAGTACGGTTTATTCTCGGGTGACCTGGGCCATGGAGAAAAACACGGTGTACCAATGGATACAGTGTTTTACAGACACACTCTTACAGGAGACAGACTTCTGTGCTTTTATCAGGTATCAGTTTGCAATAATCCTCTGCTGAGAACCTATGTGGCATAAACCCAAGACCAGCTATAAAAGAATTTTGTTTCTAATTAAGCAAAGATTTATCAAGGCTTTTCTATAGCTTTGAGGATCAAGTAACTTCCTACTACAAATGTAAGAACCCGTTATAAAATATCCAAGTTATAAAAAAAGATCTGAGTGGTAATAAATAACTACATTTTCCCTTGCCTGAATATTATCTCCAGCACTTTGCTGTCAGGGACTGAAGAGCTTCTGTCACTTGGCATGGAGAAGCTACTGTGCGGACATGCACCTCGACACGCTCGTCCAGGAAAGAGCATCGCCCCCAAAATGAACGTGATTTAAACCACATGGGATTCACGCTAGAACCTCGAATAACCTCGTTACTATAGATGGGCCACAGAGGAATGGATATTGGCCTGGGGCGTACAAACGGGACCAGAAGAAGAAAGTTAAAGCTGTTCTGAAAGGAGAGGCAGGCACCACCGCACGCTGCAGCCCAGGTCTCGGGGTACCACGCCGCTCGGTCCGTGCTGCTACTGACAACACAGGGACACAGAAAAACCAGACCCAGAACACGCTGGAGAGAGAGGGAAACAAAGCTCTGGTGCGAGCGCACTGGAGACACCCGCGGCACCTTCTGCGATGGGTTAGATCTGGCAGAGCGATTGATTTGCAAACGTGCATCATCCATCAGAGCTGCGATGATGTAAAGCCTTACGAGAGCCAAGGTCAGCAGGGATAGCATTAGCCTAACGTAGAATCTGATTTATAGCGCTGGCAATTGGTCTTTCCTTACCCATTACTTTTTATGATAGACAAGAAGTTGTGTATATTACACGTAACGTTTATTTAAAGCTTTTAAATCATTTCTGCAGGAGGCAGCATTACTCTCTCCAGTCCTTCCCACGCTCCCGTCCTGCTGGAGGAATGCTCTCCGTCAGTGGCTGGTGGGGAGCCGTGCGCTTTCCTTCCCTATGCATTCTGATAAGAAAAGATGTTTGGACTGTATCGAGCCTGGGTCGCCGTTAGTGAGTTTTCCAGGCAGCGAGCAGGAAGCGCGGAGTCAATTACCGTTTCCCCCGTAAAAGGCGGCACCCGTTTCCATTCGAGCGCAGTTGCTCTCAACAGCAAACACAAGTCACGGCGGCAGGCCTGCGCTCAGGAGCGCTGCGGGGCAGCGGCGGCCGCGCAAGCCCGCTGCCCGCCCCGGGGAGCCCGCACGCCGCCCCGGTGTCCGTCCGTCCGTCCGTCCCCCCACCACCACCGGGGCGCGACCCCCGGCACCCCCGCGGCGCGGCGGGGGCGTGCCGGCTCTCACCTGCGCAGCAGCAGCCACAGCACAAGGATGAGGAACGCGACGCCCCCGAGGCGGCGCTGCCGCCGCCCGCCGCACGGCCACATGGCGGCCGCCCGCCGCGGCCCCGGCCCCGGCCCCGGCCCCGGCCCCGGCCCGCCGGCACCGCCGCCGCCGCCGCGCCCCCCGCCGCCTTGGGCCGCTCCGCCCGCCGCTCGCCCGCCATTGGCCGCCCACCGCCGCGCTCCGCCCTCTCCCCCCCGTCGGCGCCTCCGATTGGCCGCCGCCCGCCCGCCCGCAGGGTGGGGCGAGGGCGCGCGGCGCTGCGCACTGGCGGCGCTCGTGCCAGTCATGAGGCGGCGGGGCCGGCCGGGCCCGCCCGGCAGCAGGTACGGGGGCGGCGCGGGCCCCGCGGACACCCCCCGGCGGCGGAGCGGCCCCGTGCCCGGCCGCGGGCAGCGCGGAGACCCCTTCCCCGCCGCCGGGCGGCCGTTACCGCCGTCTCGCTGAGGTAACGGCCTGGCGCGGCAGCCCTCACCGCCGCGGGCCTGTCCCCTCAGGGCGCCGCCCGCCCTGCGGCCGCCTCCCGCCCTGCCCGCCGCCGCGGGCACCCCGGGGAGAGGGGAGGCGGCTCCGAGGCTCCACGGGGGCGGCTCTCCTGCCCGGGGAGAGGGTGTCACCGGCCCTGCCGGGGACCCCGCCGCGGGCAGGCGGCTGTTTCTGTCCGAGGCGGGAGTGCTCGTGCTTTAAGCTGCCCTCGCCGCCCTGCGAGAGCCTGCAGGAAACCGAGGGAGGAGACCTGGGGCCTGCTAGCAATAGCCTCTTGCCGTGTACCAAAGTCCGAGATCGAAAAACGCCTACGTCTGCCGCTGATGCTGTCCTCTCCCTTCCCTGCCACGTACTATGCATGTGCTGAGAGAAACGAGGAGCTGGTTCATTCGACAAGGTTAACAGAGACGCTAACTAAAACTCAGAAACAACTTTTTTGCAGCCCCCTACTTCAAAAAGCTCCTGTGACCTCTGGTTAAATACCTGAAATACTACAGAAGAAAATTACCACTACTTCTGACACTCTCAGTAAAGTTGCCATCATTGCTTTATTGATTCCAAATCTGAGGGGAAAAAATAGTTGAATTTACCAGTGTTTTTACTCCCCCTACATTGCACACAGCAGGGAGTACTGATTTGAGGCAAGAGTTAAATGTTTCTGTGCAGGACCTTAGCTGTTGATTTGTACCTCTGTACTGCAAAGGCTTCTTTGAGATTAAGCACCAGTATGTGGTGGGAATATGGAGAACAACAAGCACTTGGTACATTAGAAAAAAGGTGTGCTGGGAAAAGAGAGAGGAGTGCTTCTACATAAACAAGAGGCATCCTGCTCTTCAGTTAAAAACCCATTGCACTCTGCAAGTGGTTAGAGCTGCAGTATTTGTGGCTAACTGGTTCCCAGTGGTGCAGTCGGCAGCCAGGAGGACAGGTTTTTAAGCAGAGCAACTAGTTCCCTCGAACTAAAGATTTCACTGGTAGAGGAAAAGTCCTGTGGGATCAGGCTGCACCTCTGCCTGAAGTTCCCGTTTCAGTCCTGACTCAGCAGAGATGACCAACAGGTCTAGCGTTTCTCTTTCCAAGAAGGATGGGTGGCAAGCAGCCCACGATCAAGATTTGGAGACAGAGGCTCGTATTCACAACTGTGATTTATATCTTCAGGCTGCGCAATACTAGCCTAGTAACAGCAGCTCTGCCAGGCACAGAGTGCAGCTGTGGCAGCATGTGGGTGGCATCCAACTGTGCTCCCGGTCAATATAAGGCAGAAAGACTGTTTCCACTGGGGTATCCCCCTCTCCACTCCCAGGGAGAGAGCTGGTGAACAGGGGAGGGAAACAGACCAGGCTGTAACAGACGAAGTAATTTAAGGCTGGAGATTAGCTCCTGGCTTCAGCCCTGTAGCAGATTCCGGGCCACAATCATCCGCATCACCTCATTGGTACCTGCAGCAGGATGAGGGTGCAAAAGAAAGACAGTTAGGAGATGGTCCAACCCTGCCCCCAATGAAGGCAAAGAGAATTCTTCCCTGAGCTGCAGTTGACAGCACAGAAAAGCTCTTCCCACCAACTGAGGTGTCAGTTAGGAGATGTTGGGTCAAAATACTACTGCCAAGTGCCAGCACGTTTCTTGGGAAAGGTTTCAGAGCGGTAGATGCTGGTGCTTCTTTTTATTTGGGCACTGAGAGGATGCAGGCACTGCATCAAGCAGAATTGGATATATACCAACATCGGAGTTCTCTGCTTTACTATTTAACACATATACAACACACAGAAGGGAAGACTGTAGACCCACTTGGTATTGGAAAGAGTATGTCCCTTATCAGGTACCCTGGTTGTAGGTAAGGGATTTCAAAGGAGGGAAAACAAAATGGTTAGGAGGCCGAACTGAGATTAGAAAAGGCCAGACGCTGTTAGAGACACGATGTCAAAGAGTGAAGATAGACTGTAATCACAGGAAAGGAATTGCTGCGGAGTGTCAGCAGGTGTCTGTAGCAGTAATGGGATGAAACTGGACAGAGGCACTGCTAACATGACAACTAGATATCCCGCCCCCTGCTATAAGACTCTTAAAATACACAGTAACTGCTCCAATACACCAAGAGCTCTTGGCCAGGGCATTACACACATGACATCCAGGGGCACCTCATTCTCAGAGCAAAATGGGATTCTGAAACCCAAGAGTCAGAGAGTCATGTGGGAAGGTGGGGGCCTCTGGAGGGTCTGTACTCTCCTGGCTTTGCTGCCAAGTCACTGGTAGTAAGAGTGTCTTTTACCTTCCAGGATCTGGTGGACTCTGATGTCTCGCACAAACTGCTGCACAGCATAATCCTTCAGGTAGCCGTAGCCCCCATGCATCTGTAGAGCCTGGTTACAGATCTAAGAAGATAACATCGCTGGTGAAGTGACTTGCGTAGTGTCGAGGACAAGTCAGTGACAGAAGCTCGGTAAGAACCCAAGAACCTGGGCTCATTTTCTGGTCACCTAATGTCATCTCTTAACAAAGTGTGGTGTGACAGCAAGGCACTCTCAGCTCCCATCAGTGCTGCTCTCAGTGCTATCACATTACCGAAGTGCTGTTTCACCTTAATGGTGCATTTATGTGAACACGATAGCGTAGAAATACCCAGGAAATGCTTTACTTAACTAAGGCAATTTTTGCTGCATTTCCATGGTGCTACTGATGCAAAAAGTAAAACGCCAGATCACCATCTAGCGGTCAGTCAGGCAGGGGATCTGTTCAGGGCTCTGGTTTCTACTGAAACGTGACACCATGCATCATAATCTGTCAACCTGGGACACAACACAGAATAAACAGCAAAAATGCAGAGTGCTGAGAAAATACAGTAGCTTCTAAATGACACTGATCTAGAAAGTGTCAAGGTGCAGATTTCCTTTCCCTTTCTTTTTCTCCCTTCTTGCTTTCTCTTTTCAGGGACTTTTTGTGATAACATATTTTTCAGTGGTCTAGGAAAGATCACTTGCTACCTAGGAATGATCAGCCTGCAACATGCGTATTATCCTTTGAAAATGAAAATGCTCTACTCCCTGTCCTGTCTCCCTGCTTGGTCCCCTAGAAAGTAGTGTAGAAAACACTAGAAGCCAGAACTGTGGAGAGGCTAATACTGCAGCCTCCACAGGGTGCAGAATTCTGTCTCATCAAATATCCCGGTCCAGAAATGAGGCTTCTGGCTCAATGAACATGCTTGGGTCTGGGTGCGTACAGTGTCAAACTTCTTTCTGACATCCTGGGCACCAAGAGGGGTCTCCAAGCTTCCAGTTATGATGCCAACTGAGCTTTGAGTAACCTACCGCAAAGCATTCATCAGTAGCAAACAGCTTGGCCATGGAGCACAGCACAGCGGCGTCCTCCCGTCCCTCCTGCAGCGCCCGCGCTGCATTGCGAACCATGAGCCGTGCTGCCACCAGGCGTGTCGCCATCTCCGCCAGCCTGAACTGCAGGTACTGCCAGCAGACAGCACGAGAGGAAAAATTAGGTCAGCATCTTTGGAGGAGCCTGGGTCCTGACCCACATCCCCACCACTTTCAGGCAGGTCTCAGGCCTGGCACGCTTTCTTACTCAGGAAAAACATGTTCCTGACTTCTCCAGGGAAGACTCTGTGAAGTGAGTGATGGGACCTCTGGCTGCTTGTTCAGCCAAGATCAAAAAGAGCACAGCTCTGGGAGTGCAGATCTGGTGGAGAGGTTACCTGATTGTTTGCTAGGGGTTCTCCAAACTGTTTGCGGACAGTGAGATGTTCCTGAGCGAGAAGAACAGAGGCATGAGCAGCTCCTAACGAACAAGAAGCTGGTGGGAGAAGCCAAGGGGACAGCATGAATGTGAAGCTAATGCAGACGGGCAACAAGATGATCCTGCCCTCCTCCCTTTGCCCTCAGCTGTCTGTCTTACCGATATTTATCCTGCCTCCATTCAGTCCCTTCATGGCAATGTTGAAGCCCTGCCCTTCAGCTCCCAGCCGGTTGCCAACAGGAACGACACAGTCCTCAAAGATCACAGCCCGAGTTGGCTGGGAATTCCAGCCCACCTGGGAAAAAACAGAACACCTTCCAGACTGCCTGAGGAGCAGCACACCTCCAGCTCCCAGCAGAGCACTGCCCAGCCTGCTCTCAGCCCCTCGGTCTCATTGCCAAGCTGCCGCAAAGCACCTGTGGTCTACGTGGTTTGGTCTCAGTGTGCCGAGTTGGAAACTGGAATGCATGTATTTGAGAAGAGGCACAGATCCAACAAACCTTGATGTTCCCAAGATTACAATCCTTCACGTACCAAAGGGATGGGGTATTGGACAAACTTCACCAAAGCTGGACTTGGCTTGGAAAAACCACACCAGGCTGGGACTCCAGTCCCATCCAAGAAGAGATCCCTAATGCTTTGCACAGACGAGCTCATCTCTGTCCTGCACTTTCCTCAAGCACACAGGAATTAAGAACCAAGCCTCTTACCTTCTTCTCTTTCTTGCCAAAGCTGAGCCCTGGCGTCCCCTTCTCCAGCACCAGGCAGGAGATGCCCTTGGGGCCTGGGCCTCCTGTGCGACACATGACCACGTATACGTCGGTGTCACCTCCCCCGCTGATGAAGGCCTGCAGAAGGGCACAAGAAGAAAGGGGTGGCTTTCGTATGCTACCCCTGAGGCTGCAGCAGCAGCTGGGGTACAAAGACGGAGGGGCAAAGACCCACGGGCAGGAGGTATTTAGGGACCCAACTGTACTAAGCTCTGGTGAACGCTCTGCAGAGCACGTCCTACCTTGGGAGAACACACAGAGATGAGGAGACAGTAGGAAATGGAAAGGACGGTGAGACCCAGGCCCCCTTGTGCATGCAGTGCCATCCAGCAGCTTTAGGAGGAGCAAAGAGGTACCTTGGAGCCATTCAGGACGTAGGTGTCCCCTTTCCTCTGAGCTGAGGTCAGCAGGGAAGCTGCATCACTTCCACTTCCTGTTGGAGAGGTAAGGAAGCAGCCAGTGAAGCAGCAGGTCCAGAGCCTGCAAACTCTCCCGGGGATCGTACCCAACAACACTCAAGTTTGAACCACAAGCATCTTGGCAATCATCACCTGCCCCTTCCCAACTTCCCGGTGATTGCCCAAATGAACATGAAGAGAGACTTTCCACCTCCAGCTCCATGCAATGTTCACGTCCAGTTAAACCATGTTAGGAGCGAGGGAAGGGAGAAGATTTCTTGGTTGAGGATGCTCACCTGGCTCAGTCAGGCAGTAAGAAGCAAATTTTTCCATGCTACAGAGCGATGGGCAGAACCTGTGCCTCTGTTCCTCGTTGCCAAAGGTGTCGATCATCCAAACACACATGCTGGAGCAGGAGAGAAGGAGCAGCATTACAGTACGTGAACACAGCCCTGGGAGGAAGGCGAGTCATACGAGAACATCGCTGGCTGAACAGAAGAACAAAGCTCCGTGGAGTTCAGTCAAAAGCACCGAGGCTTGAAAGCATATTGCTCCACCTCTGCTGCAGGTAATGTGAAGTAGCCCCAGAGGCAGCCCTCCTTCCACCTGCCCCCACACACACTGAAAGGGAACAAAATTACGTGCCGCAGAGGCCGGGAGGAAGGAGATCACCTTCCATTCACCACAGATTCACTGCCTTGTAGAACAGCAGGTTCCTATTTAACAGCCTCAGCATTCCCCTCAGCGCTAAGCTCTACTCTCTCTCTGGAAAACTGCACCTGGAAGAAGGAGGCATCGTCACTCCATCTTTCTGTGCAAAGTGAGCCTGTCACTGAACATGTCTGTACAAGCAGGATAGAGCCCTGGTATCAGCTGGTGCCTCTGGGCTCTGTCACAGCGCAACCAAAGCACAAAGGCTTTTTCCAGGCAGGTTACTATCTATAGACAGCTTAAGTGGAAGAGCAGGGAACA
Organism: Mycteria americana; assembly: GCF_035582795.1. Lineage (NCBI taxonomy): Eukaryota > Metazoa > Chordata > Aves > Ciconiiformes > Ciconiidae > Mycteria > Mycteria americana. The sequence goes on from NC_134383.1 coordinate 5,244,242, forward strand.
AAATCCAGAACTTAATCCCATCTTGCATGCCACAAAGCTAAAATTACTTCTTGGTGGCATCTCAATTTTTGTAGCCTATTTGTTTACTGCTGTCAAGAGATCCTCACAGGGACGTGTCTACTTGGGGTCCCAACTTCAACTAATAAGCAGCACCAAGAGAGCTGTCTCCAGCTGGATTTAGAGCCCACAGAACAACTGTGGGTTTTGGCCAGGCTGACACCATCTGCCACTCGGCAGACACACTCACTTGTGGATGCTCATATAAGCAGTGGTGCTGGTACATCCTGTTGATAAAGCTTCGAATATTACGGAAGTATCAAGTCGTGACAATCCAGAGCCACCGACGTCTGGTTTCACATAGATCCCACCAAATCCTAGCTGGGCTGCCTTCCGCATTGTTTCCACAGGGAATATTTCCTATTAGGACAGGCAGAGACATCGCAAGTGAATATTCATGATCAATTCAATCTTGAAATTCAATCTCTTCTTTCTGGTACACCTGGCCTACCAAGTCCAGTCCCAAACTCCTGCAGAGTTTAAGTTAATCGGGTGGGTTAAAGAAGAGGCAGCTATCTAGACAGATACATACCATCTTCAGGAGTAAATTTGGGTTTTCAGATGATTGAACAGCCTGGCTAGGAAAGCTTCAAGGAATTTCTGATGGCTTCCCACCCCAGTTATGGCAGCAGCTTCAAAGAAAATCTCTACAGGTGGCATTACAGCACTGAGGAGCTACTGCAGGAACACCTCTGATGAGACCCAAGGATAACAACATCCTAAGGGAGGAAAAACCGAGCAGTACAACCCTTCTGAGGCTGTCATACCTTTTCATCCCACTCAGCCATGTGAGGAGCCATCTCCTTGGTAGCAAAATCAAGGGCAACTTTTTGGAATTCCTTCTGCTCCTCAGTCAGGCCGGCAGATGCTGGAAAAGCAGGAAGAGATCAGAATACGTGTCTGTCACGGGAAAGCAAGCACTACCACCTCTTCTACGCCCAAACAATTTCAAAGTGTCCCTTAACTCACACAAACAGTTCAGGGTCTCTGCTGCAGAGACCATTTTTCTGTTCCTTGGGGCCATCAAGAACTGTGCTGATGGAGGGCAGCGGGCTTTGGGAGGGGGCTTTCTTGGGACAAAACCCGAGGTCCCAGCTACCTCTGTCTACTCAACACTAACTACGTTGCTAGACCGGGACAGGGGCAGCACAGTTCACAGCAGCTGTCACTCCATCTCACTAGGTCTGCACTACAGAAATACAAGGACACGGTCCTGGGATTTCAAAGAAGTGTCACTAGGAAGCAAGCAATGAATAAAGCAGCCCTTTGGAAACAGCAGCTGAAGTTTTAGTTGCACCCTGCATTTGGAAACTCCTGCTTCATTTGCACATAGATCCAACATAGTTTTGTTAGCTCCTCTCGTGAAATTCCTAGGGATGCTGCTGTTTCAATCCTACACGTGGTTACATTTAAACATGGAAGCAATTCATCTGGGAAGCGTTTGGGAATCCTGTAGAGGAGTCCGGCTCAGACACAGCTGTTATTCCGGTAACCAGAGACCAAGCCCAGCCATCAGAAGATGACTTCAGTCACAGGATAACCCAGACTTACAAATGGGTACAGCCAGCCTAGCCTGCCTCCCCGGTGAAGCTTTCGCAGCGTTTTACCGAGTCTTTTTAAGATACTCTTTGATTCACAGCCAAGCTTGAACAGCCGCGAAGATCTAGCAAAGGTACAGGGAAGGGGAAGGAGCTTCTCCTCGCAGGCGGGCACAGTCCCGCTCGCCATGCGACTGCAGGGCGTCGGGCCGGCCGGGGCCCGCGCCGCCCTGCGCGCAGCTGCTGCAGGAGCGGGGACATCTCATCGCCCTCCTGGCGCGGCCGGGAGGCCCCAGGTCACCGACCTGCTTCCGAGCTTCACCCGAGACCGCCTCCCTCCCTCAGGCAGCGATTGCGGGGGCCGCGGGGGGGGGATCCCTGCGGCCGGCTCGGCCCCGACTCGTCCCACGGGCAGGCGGGGGCCGGGGCTCCCCCGCCCCGCTTCGCCTGGCGGCCGGCCGCCGCGGAGCCTTACGGTCAATGCAGGAGGCGATCCCCCGCCGCCCCGCCGCCGCCGGGCGCCGCAGCAGCAGCAGCAGCCGGGCCGCGACGCGGGGGGGTCCTCGCCAAGCCATGGCGGGGCCGGCCGGGAGCCGTCGTCCGCGGGCGGCACCCCGTGTGCCGGTCGGCGGGGCAGGCTGGGAGCTGTAGTCCTGCCCTCGGCGCCTCCCGCTCGCGCGGTGGCTGCGGGGAAGGAGGCAAGCCTACAGGCCATGCCTTATTTTTTGCATAACGGTCACCCACTTCCGACTCCAGTCGGGCGGGGGGCGGCGTGCTTCCTCCTCCTGCGCCGAGGCTTGGGCAAGGCGAGAGCATCCTTCTCCCCAGTCCGAGGCGAGGGGGCTGCTGCGGCCAGAGCCGGTGAGGGGGAGCCTGGGGTGGGTGGGAGGGAGGGGAGAAGCTTGGCATAGAAGGTGGAAAAGTTGATGCCACCCGCTCTGGCAGAAGGAGGCCAGCTCAGAGCCAAATAACTTCTAACGGGCTGCTGGCAGGAGGGGGCAGGGGTTGGACCAGCCAGCTTGCTCCCGGCCCCGAAGGGACTTTGCATGCATAATCTCCGTGAGCAACAAGCTGAGCCAGACGCCCCTGGTGTGAAGCTGTTCTCCCATTTCCAAAAGCACAGCTCCTCTTGCACGGCAGAGAGGGGCCAGGCATAGGCCGAGCACCTTCGGGACTTTTCTCCAACAGCTGCGCCACTGTGGAGAAAAGCAGCCCTTCTGCTAATGTCCATCAGAGCACTGCTGTGGAGGGCCTGCCGGCCTCCAACGTGCCAAGGGTGTGGTCCTCAACCAGTGCCAGCATTTGCACTGATAGAGGAAATGGCTGAGCTCAAGGAAGGAAATTTATTTACTCTCCACTTACTGTACAGCTTTTACTGTTCTCTGTCTCAGATATCTCTACTTTTTTCAGTTTGCCTGAATAAGCAGTAATTATTCTTCTCTCAGTCAGCAGGTGCTTCTCAGTGAAGAGAAGATAATTCAAAGAGACCAGAGATGCCTTGGCCGAGCAGAAAGAGAGACAAAGGAGCAGTAGCAGGTCTGTGCTGACATCCTAACTAATTTAGCATCTCTCACTTGAGGTTCCAAGCTATAGTGAAACTACAGACAGTCATCTTAACAGTCTGTCTTTCAAAGCCACATGTCTGATAGACAACATTTCCTCTGTAAAAACAGGCTGAGCATCCGTGTGTGACCGAGACAAGTCTGCTAGATATAAGATAGGGACAATGACGTATTTGCAGCACAAGGTGCTTAAGAAATGTAATTCATAACCATTTATGAAGAGTTTTCAGATCCTATGCGTTAGAGATGGTCAGTCAAAGTATACCTAGTGTAGTGGCAGGAAGCTGATGTGGTACCATCTGCAAAAAAAACCCAAAAAGCAAAAACCTTGCACTTGAGGCAACACTATGTGGTGTTTCAGGTGTAAGATGAAAAAGTTACAGAGTTGGCTCATCTGTGCCACTCATCTGCTTAATCAACTCCAGCAAATAACCACCTTCTTAGCCTTTAATCACTTCTTATTAATTGTTTTTTGCTGTTTGGGTCCTGGACAAACAGGGATATAGACCCCCTCTGAACAGGTAGCACAGTGGAGGCTTAATCTAAGGTTTCCAGCTACTGCAGTAATTGAAATAGCTCGCTTTGCTGCTGAATTTTCCTGTTATTCACCAGACTCACCTAAATCAATCTTTTTATGATAAACTATGACTGTTAAACTATGTTTGTGCATACCACATAAAAAAAAAAAATCCTTATTTCAGATGCAAACTAGAAATACTCAGAAACACTGGTGCGTAATGCTAGTACCTTACACATAGCAGCTGGGGTGCACCAAACTCCTGCTGCAGTCAAATACCAGTATGTGAAACTAGCTTGGATGACTAAAAATGTTTCAGCACCAGTCCTTATCAGAAACAAAACATGTTTTACCTGAATGGTCTTTTTTTGTTGCTTCTTTTAAGATAAAAAGGAGCCTGATGCTAAAATTGCCAAGACAGAGGAGGAGACCCCAGATAAGGAGGAAGAGGAGAAGTCCACAAAAGCACCAGCTGGGAGTTCCAAGTCGGGATGGAAGAACTGGAAGAAGACAAAAGAATCTGACTCCGGTGGGGAGGAAAGCAAGATAACGTATTGTCACTGGCTTCTGAAATCAGAACCAGAGAGCAGGCTCGAGAAGGGAGTGGATGTGAAAGTAAGCACCGACACCCATCCTTACTCAGCAAAGTATAAGAAGCAGTTTCACTACTATCCAGAGCATTAGTGCCTGAATGCTGAGTTACAGGATCAGACAATTCAGATTGTTTGCAATATTAACACTATCATGTCTTTACTTCTCAAAACCCATTTGTCTTCGTGGAAATAGAAAGACATAATATTGTTCTTTTCCAAGGTGACAACCTTGGGGTTTGATACTTGTAATAAAAGAGGAAATCAGGTCCTCAGGATGCTTAGCTGTTGATAGCAGGGGCAGCATCTATTTGAGACTCTGCCTTTACACTGCTGCAGTGTTCCTCCTTTGTGATGGCTTTTATTTAGCCCCTGTGGGAACCAAGAAAATTGTGTCAGGTTCATACTATAATTGAAGGAGCCACTAGGAACAAATGCTTAGGCACAATGTAGACAATGACACAATAAAGATCAGACTACCTCCTGAACTTAACCTGTATTTTCATTCCTTTTGGCAGTTCAGCATTGATGACTTGAAAGCTCAGCCCAATCAGACAACCTTTTGGGATGGAGTAAGAAACTACCAGGTAAGGGGCACATGTCAAAGAGGGAGTCACTGAAATAGCACTAGAAAAAAGGTGGCTCTCCCCACAGAAAACTTGTTCCCTTTGCCTGAAGGATTTCCTTTTGAGACACTCTGCCTATTTTTACAGGTACATTTTGTCAGGAGTCAAAACTCCTGCGTAATTGCCTCTAGGTCAAAGGTAGATTCAGGCTGGCTAATATTCTGTCAAATCACCGTTTTTCTTTAGCTTGGTCTTTAGCTTAGACCAGCCTTTATTTCTCTTGACACCTTTTAGCAAGTCTGTACTTACCCAAATACTATGCCTTGTCGGTGTACAGCTTTCTGTTCCAGGCCTCTGCAAAGGAAATCCACGTGTGCTTCCCCTACTGTATATGATCCCCCTACTATATATGCTTTCCCCCTATATATGATCTACTCTGCTGCTTGTTGCTGACAGCTAACTTAAGTCTTCTGCCATCTCTGAATGAGGGTGGCTGAGCTGTTGAATTCCCACATACTTTCTAACCAACAGGATCTTGCTATTTCACCTTGTTTTTACTTCATTTCATTGCAGCACAAAACACCTGTACGACAACTGTAGGAAACCTTATCTGAGTAGCTCTGAAGCACATATACCTCTCTTGTTGTTAGTTCTTGTTCCTAGCTGCTTACAGTGAAACCCTGAGAGCTTGATACAAAGAGCTCAAAGTCTCTCGTTTACACCTGGCAGGCAAGGAATTTCCTGAGAGCCATGAAACTTGGGCAGCAGGCCTTCTTCTACCACAGTAACTGTAAAGAGCCTGGCATTGTTGGCATTGTCAAGGTGAGTGCCTCTTTCTCTTCTACATTTCAGCAGGGGGCGGGAAGTAATAATCGATGGGTTAACAAACAGCTCATTAGGCGGACTTCTGGCTCAGCACCAGAGGAGTGCAAAAGTTGTCCAACCAGAGCAGTGACTAAGCCTAGGACATCTAGGCTCAGCAGTACATATCACAGCAGGGCTGACTCGGGCATCTTTCCTCAGAGAAATGGAACCAAACTGCTGTTTTCCTGCTGACATTTCAGAGCACTTCCAGCCAAGTCAAGTGTTGTTCCACACTCTGATTAAAATCCGATTCACTAAGTTCTAGTCAGCTGACCCTGCAAGGCAGTAGTATAAAACCTAGGGCACAGAAAAGCTTTTTCTTCAAGAGAACTCATCACAAAGACTATCATCATCTACCCAGTTTTCCTCTGTTGCCTGTGGTCCTTCCACATTGCTCTCCCAAGAGATGATGATGCTTCTTTGACAGCCATACTGTTCTGCAGTGCTTCGACCCAAGAAATGTAAAAGAAGGAAATATATCTCACCATTAGAATGGAGTTCAGGGAAAGCAAGGCTGATTTTTGCACCAGGATTATTCCTTATGTCTAGTCACAGCTTGCTCAAGGGCATTTCATACCCTTTGCCGACAATAATGGGAACTTGTCTTACATTCTTCTCCCCTTCTGCTTCAGATCGTAAAGGAGGCATACCCTGATCACACACAGTTTGATCAGAAGGATCCTCATTATGATTCCTCCAGCAGAAAAGAGAACCCCAAATGGTCCATGGTAACGTAGTAAACTAAATACAGCCGTTTCAAGCTCTGTGTGCAAGCTGAGTGAAGTTAGAAGCCTCTTATCATCATGTTGCATACCTTCTTAAGCCTCTGTCCTGGCCTAGCTACCTTTTTCTCTCTCAAGAGAAAATCCGATCCTGATTGTTTTCTCTGCCTTTTCCCCTCTCTCTTCCAGAAGGCTGCCAAAATGTATCTCCCTAAATTTTCAAACCTTACTTGGATGCAGAGCTGACCTCCATGCATGGCAGAATTCTGGGTTAGGGAAGAGAAGGAACATCTTTAAGTACCACGCTCAGCCTACAGCAAGCAAAGCTGTAGTTCTGAGGCACACTAAATGAGAGGGAAGTGAGGTTCACAGGCTGGCTACATCCCACATCTTAATTTTGTATTGTCTGTGACAAGATTAATGTATGTTGCTAGTGCAGTGCTAAGATTCATGTAAACAGATTACCTGCCAGAAGTATCTGAAAGTTATTTTAGCCTTGAGCAAGGAAAAGCTTCCATACCATTATAAGATAGTATGCATCAGTCATTTGCTTCAGTTTAAAATCTTTATCCCCCCAAAGATGTTATGTGACATCTGGAGGCTATATCCTTCTCCGACCATGCTCCTTTGCTGCCCATCATTTCCCAGGTGGATGTCCAGTTTGTGCGGATGACAAAACGTTTCATCCCCCTTTCTGAAATCAAGGCTCACCACCTGGCACATAAAGCAGATGGAGGCCCCCTAAAGAACATGATGCTCTTCACAAGACAACGTCTTTCCATCCAACCACTGACACAAGGTAAGAACCTTCTTCTCTGGACTCCTGTTGCCATTCCCTCTGAGAGGCAGCCCTCACTCAGAGAAGTTCCACTGATGGCTTTTTCTTCCTTACCTTTTCAATGCAGAGGAATTTGATTTTGTCTTGAGCCTGGAAGAGGAAAAGCCACATTAAGAAACTGACAGCAGCACAGCTTCTACCCAGCCCGCTGATGCCTCCTCCTAAACCAGCGTAATACTGAAGTTTACTTGCTCAATCACAGCAACAAGAACATGCCCGCACATGATTCGCAGCTACATGTCCCTTATTCTGACACACTGTTATTTTTGCTTATTTTTAAATAAAGCCTTTTAGAATCAGTTGCAGCTACTCAATTTTTAATAGTGGAAAAATCTGCAATTTACCTCTCGAAGGACGAAACACGTACATCCTCCTTGAGGATGTTTACTACAGGATCCAGTGCAGCTCCATGTACTGCAGAGGAACATTGTTCTGCAGAAAGGTATCACTAAGCTTCTGTCTAGAACAAGAAAATTTAGATGCATGTACACATCCAGCCTGATTGCAGCAAAGCAGATCACAGTTAACTTCCTGCAGGTACAAAACTTCCCATGTTATTTTAGGACTGACATCAGGGGAATAGAAGAAAACAAAGCTAGCTTGCTGATTTTTAAGCTACATGAGTCCTCCACCAGCACAGCTTCTAAGCAGTAACATAGCTTAAAGAAAGACCAAGAATTTATAAAGATAACAAAGGACAAACTCCTCGAGCATGTGTGGAGGGCTGCACAGTATGACACTGAAGAAAAATGTCTTGATACCATAAAAAAACCCGAACAAAACCAGACCCGAGGCCAGGCAATATAAACCATATCAGACAAACTCATGCACAGCATTTGACAGCCAGGGCTGGCTCTTTTTAATTGGAGAGACAAAAAACCCAAGTTTTAAAATACAGCCATTGAAAAGACGACGAATTAAGAAACATGTAAACACAGCAGAGGCTTAATTACAGGTTGTACTGCTTGGTTTAGTACTTGCACACTCCCCCCTGCCTGACTCTGCCTGGGAGAGAGGGAATGACCCAAGTATTGAACAGAACCACCCAGCTCAGGGGGACACGACTGCTCGAGTAGTGTCTGCCCCTTACCATGCTAACGGAACAATTTTCTGAAGTACTTTGTCCTGGAGTGACCTTATGCTTCAACTTCTAAAGATGCTCAGCACATCTGTTCCACCCCAGACAAACAGAGGGCCTAGTGAGTAACAGGTTGAAAGGTCCATTTAGATTAAGTAAAAATGGGGATCATTTCTAAATTCTGGTTCCACAAGTAGGGACACACGGGAGAGTGGCACAAAGTAGGAAAAAAACCCAAAACCAACCCAATGTATAGGCTCATGCACCTTTTCCAAGTAATCCCGCCAGAAGTGATGAGCAGATGTTTAACAGAAATCTCCTTAACAGTGCACTGTCTTGTCAGACAATTGTCTTACATCCAGTACTGATGCTGTTCGGCCAGTAAACAAAACACTCCTGGAATGCAGAGACATCTTCATCCATGGGGTTTCTCTAATACCACATGGCCTACAATCAAGAAGAATAGGCAAGGAAAAAAAATTCTAGGCGGGATGGGAGTTGAGGGAAAGCTAGAGGGCGGTTAGGGTGCTGCTGTGCTCAGCTTAGACATGGAAAGATAGTCTGCTATCCCCAGAGGCTCCCAACGGGAGCTTCACTTGTCTCTAAAAGATTGTGTATTGCCACAGCACAGGTGGTTCCCCCTAGCCAGAGGGGGGAGTAGAGTGAGCGTCAAAAGTAACAACCAGATTCCTTTGCCATGTGAGACCTGCAGCAGGTTGCCACCTCTTGCCCTGGCATAGCAAGGTCATTGTCTAAAGTAAGCTTTTGCTTCAGTCTTAGGAAGACACGGCTCCAGGCCATGGCACAGACTTCTCATGTAAAGAAAAGCAAGCCACGTCTTCACTATTACAGAGCAGAAACATGGTGTGACACGAGCATTCAGCAGAAATGAGATCATTAGTGTCCTCTACAACAGAGCGAGACTGTCCAGCTCTACTAAAAACCACAACCTTACACGTGGTGAGTAAAACATAACTTACTTCGGCAAGCAGAAACACACATTTATCACTGAAATACAGTAGCTGTCTTATTACATAAAAAGCTCCCCTTCCCACCCAGGCCCCGTTCCCTCCACCAGCACTGTTCCACTAAACAAAGCAGAAGATACTTCCATTTCCCAGCTGCAAGACAACTGTTCTACATTCAGCTGTAGGACAGGGGCAGACGAGATTCATTCCAGAGTCAAAAGGCAGCTGGACAAAACCCTAGTGAGCCACAAACTCACAGGGAAATCCAGCCAAATCCTACTTGGTAGAGCTCATATCCCAGCATTTAGTGCAGGCTTGTCTCTCCACCTGGTAGGAGGTCTAACCACCTGCTTCCTTGAAGGGCATCTAAACAGGATGGATATTCTCCAGACTCAGTCAATCACATCTACAAAGCCACATCTAATTTTTAGTGGAGGAGTGATTCCCTTCTGGGAATGTTCTCATGATTCTACTTAGCTGAAGACTAAAAGAAGCTTATTTTAGAAAAGAAAAAAACCTGCATTCAGGTTCTCAGTTCATGGCATACCCTCAGACCTCACTGGTGATTTCAGCTCAGGCCTACAGGAATGTCTCTCTGGAATCAGAGTGCTCTACCATCCTTCCAGTTGCTGCTTGGCTTCATCTAGCAGCATACACAGGCCATGAGCTTCTTCAAACAATTGCATCCACCTTCTGTCCTTACTAATCCTCATCCTGCAGGTGCAAGGGAGGGAGCAAACAAAACAATACACACGAGTTTCTATACTGCTGTCTGTCCCTACTACAAAGCCTGCTCTGTCACGAGGACGCAGACACGAGCAGGGCAGCGTGTGCAGCGTAAGCCCGCTCCCAAGACAGCCCCCATTTATTTCTCACGTTCCAAAACTATTCTCTGAACCTCTCACAGCTGGTCTGCCCCTGCTCTGCAGCAGCAACTGGGACCTGTATGAGTGCAGCAACCAGAGAGACTGAATCTCAGGGGTACTCAGGCAGCTGCCGGGACAAGACTAGGAAGGCACTGCTCTCAGCCAGGAGCCTTCCTGCCCCCAGTTCTTGCCCACCCAGCAGCACTGGGACCTTCACCGCTCTGCCCAACCTGTGCCACCTCCTACTGCATTCGCATGCCTCGCTCCCTCCTACCAGCCACAGCTCTCCCTTGACACACAGCACGGCAGTCAGGAGCTCCACAGCAAGGACACCCCAGCACGCCTGCTGCCCGTGCTCTGCGCGGCTGTGTGGCAGTCGCAGGGCTGACTCAACTACATTACATAACTGTTTGTGACAAGGAATCCAACGCCAGCATGAAGAGGAAGGGGAGGCAGCGACGGGATAACGCTATGCCATTTCAAGTAGGCCTCACCTCAGTCTCTGACTCCCTCCTCTACCTTCCAGCTAATCACTGTGTCATTTTCCCTCGTGAAGATTTCAGAAAGGCAAGAAAAATATCCATCCTCCAAAGCCCCAAAGCAACCTCCACACCGCTGGGAAGAAGCGGCAGATTTGGCCTTCACTTGCTCGCTCTCTCCCTCCCCACTGCCACACTGAAAGGGTCTCAGGGCAAAGAGGAGATCAAGCAGCTCAGCAGCCTCCGGACACATACCTCAAAGCAGCCGACCCCAGAGGAATGTAGTTGACTGGGAAGCACTGAGGCACCTTCAACTCCACACCAACAGTGCTCCAGCTTGCCTTGCCCTCCCATCCCCTTCCCGCCCTACGAGTCCTTTGAAGAAAGGAATTAAGTCAAAAACGGATATTTATTTTCATGAAGTCTCTGAAGTGTTTTTTCTTCCTCCTTGCTGCTGTCCCCGCTGGCTCCACAGCAGCCTTCCTCTGCGTGGCCTCTCACTGCCGGCTGTTGTTCTCTGCAGGCTGGCTGGGGGTCTTGGCCTCGGTGTGTGAGGATGTCCCCTCAAACCGCTGGGAGGCGATGGCTGCTTGGTGGGACATGCTCTTCCTCACTATGTCTCCTTTCCGCCAAAGCACCACCTCCTGTAGTAACACAGCCAGCAGGGCTTGTCAGGGCTTGTGAGACCTTCTTCTGGCCCCACCCAGACCCCAAGGCTGAACCAAGCTGCCAGGCAAGCAGCTTGCACCCAGCGAGAACTCAGCCCATGCTGGCATGTTCCACCACCCGCAGCCATGCACATGAGGCCGCCTGCAGTGGCAAGCAGAGGCCTCGCAATGCGGCCTTCCTGAAAACTGGGGTAGAGCACTCCTCCCCAGGATCTGAGCACGCAGAGGCAACCCACTGGACGTCTAGGACAGCTCTGTCCGATTGCCGTTGGCTACCACACTGGAATTGACAAGGTAAAGCACAGAAGCTCCACCACAGGGCAACAGAGAGGAAAAGAAGTCCCAGGTGGGCACCTTCTACATGCATCCCTACCACCACGCACATCTTACCTGCGTGGACCATTCCTTTTAGACCCTCTTTGCACACTCTAATTTGTCTAGTCCTTACAGATATTCAGTCAAGAACATGGTTCTCCCCGATGGGAATCCCAAATTCCCAGAACGTCCTTATAACATAGTATCCCAAGTGACAGTCTACAGGTCCAAGAAAAACTAAAAGCTCTGTTTCTCACCTGCTGTTTAAAATACCGTCTCTCTTCCTCATCGATCAGTACCAGATTGAGGTAATAACGCACCGAGAACTTCTTATTGATGTCCCTCATCGTTGGAGTCAGCTCGTAGCCAGCCAGAAAGAGTCTGATGGGAATGGACTCCCCTACAAAGTGCACAGAACCATCAGCGCAGACAGAACGCACAGATATAAACTAGGAGAGCACCAGCAAAACAAAATCTCACTAGGCCACAAACTTTGTGACCATTTCCACAAGTGGAGTAAGATGAGCTAAAAGACCTCAACTCCCTTCAAAAATCAGCACGCATGGTGCATAGCCAGATCCTGCCCTTGCTGACAGCTATTCTATCTCCACTTTAACAGCATAGGACTCATTTGTGACCTCCATCAAGCACTGCAGGAAAAAATGAGTAAGGTGACATTTTCTCTGGCAGGTGACTCTGCTGGGCAATGGAACTGGAAAACAAGTGGCACAGGAGATTGGCACAGAGCTAGAACACCATCTTTCTGCTCCAAGCTGCAGCAGTGCCAGCTGGTGGCCCATGCCAACAGTGAATTTACATCTGTTCCTGGTTCTGCCACTGCTTCATCAAAAGAATTAAGTCATTGCAACTCATCATGCCTCAATTCCCCCTCATCATACCAGAGAAGGAAGGGGATCATATTTAATCACCTATGTAAGCTGCTGTGAGTCCACCAGTGAAATAGGATGCATGCTACTTCTGAGCACACAGGTGCAGCTGAAGATACTGCAGGACTCATATTCCCACCCCAAAAGACTTCAGAAGAGGAATTCTGAAGGGTTCATCTGCCTTCTCACCTCTCACAGGTGCCCCATCCATGATCTCATATTTAGCTATTGTGTCATTCTCATGATACACATTGGGTCCAGTCCCTGTTGTTTCTCTCTTGATGATATCTATCTCCATGTGTTTGATCTTGATTCGTACCAGCAGGAAGTAGATCTTTCCAACAATCACATCTTTTAAATGATACCTAGCACATGAAGGAAGAAAGCACCACAATCAAACACTGCGCAGCAGACCAGGACTCAGACTGAAGAGTGGGAACTTGCTTGTCAGGCACTTTGCTCTTATATCCACGGCCCCAGCTGTAAATTTCAGATGGCATATCAACCACCTCCACTAGCCTGCTGTAAACAGCACGTCATCTTTCATCCTCCAGTGTTTTGGAAATCGGCAAGAACATTTAGCATGATCAGATAAATTAAAAACAGAATTTCAGGCTGAATATCTGCAAGAAACTCCTGCAACAGCAAAGCCTCCAAAACCAATTTTTTAGGTCAAATAAAACTAACCCAAATGTTACACTGCAGGGAGATTTGCTAGCATCAGCTGGGAAAGATGCATTAAACATATAAAAGAGTTGTTTCCAACTTCTGTGCCTGAATTAAGGTCCCACTTCAGCTGTATTGTCTGGTAAAGAGCAGATGTTAGACTTTGAAGACACTTGGAAATACTGATCTTGCTGAGGATACAGGGAATGAGAAGTTACTGCAACAGCCTCACGCTGTGCTCCAAGCTCAGTAAGCCACAGCCGTTGCTTCCCACTCCTGCGTCCAGAGAGTACATCTATGGGCAAGGAGAGGAACCCAAGGGTCCTCAGCCAGGATCTGAACTGTCTGCCAGCCTCGCCGGAGTGCACGAACAAAGAATCCCTTTGAGGATCACATGCAAGACACATGCCTTGGGCTTCCAAACCAAGCTGTCCCCTGTAGCACACGGTTCCCCACAGCCACTGGCTGCTCTTGAGACACTTACTTGGACTTGTTATACTCGAACTCGATGTGCAGGCAATCCTCAATCCCCACCTCCATCTTAATAGAGGAGTTGAGCTCTGGGTAGGTGCTCAGAGTGTGCACAACCATGTCCATCTCCTTCACCACATCGTTCAGTCTGCGGCTGACAGTCGCTCGGAGGAAATACCTGCAAGGAGAGTCCCCCTCCTGTTAGGGTTGTACAGGTAGCAACAGAGACGAAGCAGGGAGGGACACGGGGCTGAATGGATTGCACTGGGCTACCCAAGCAGTCTTACTGGTACCCTGGCTTCTGGAGCAGCCAATACCCCATGTTGGAAACGACAGAAGGGAATTTTCAAACAGAAAAGCAGGCTCTTTTCTAAGACTTCTCTAAGCTTTCCTGCATTTGTGAGCCTGAGCTACCTAAGCACCTAAGCACCATTTTGGGGATCTGCTTGCACATGTTAAAACCACTGCCCTTTTGCAAGAGATTAGATCACAGCGGTCTCCACAGACACACCTCTTTCTGCAGATCTCAGAATTTTCCAACCCCCGCTTTGAAGCCAGTGACTGGATTTCAAGTCGACTGGAGTGCCTAGATGTGAAATACAGTTTGCAACATAGGCACAAGATACAAGCTAGGCATCTGTTTGCATATAGAGCACAATTAAAGTTGACAAGGCTGATTACAAGACAGCGAAAATGTCCCCATTGGAGACTAAAACAAACAATTTATTTTGGTTTTTGAATTATCAAATAAATGAGAAAGTATTCAGTTGATTCAGAAGGGGCTGATTTCTCTTCTCACTTAAATGAGGCAAAACAAGTTCCATAAAGCCTGATGCACGCTTATAAAAGTAGAGCCCTCAAAGACAGCATTTTACAACTCAGCCCACCAAAATTCATTTGGAGTTATGTTATAAGCTTGCGAGGACATCTGGGAAGGGATGCCACACTCCAGTGTCATCATGGTAAATATCAGTACTTGCACACTGCATAGAACCAAGGACTGGGGTCAGCAAAGGGAGGAGACTCACCGTAACTTCACATTCTGCCCCGTGTAGGACTCATAAGGTTTTTCCACATGTGTGAATTCGAAGTCAAATGTCTGCGATTGAGTGAATTCACCAGGACGGGCCAGGTCTTTCACCAGAGACACAAACTCATGGTGGTTTCCTCGGTCATAGTAGAGTTCTAGGAAGACAGAAGTCCAGGTTAAGCAGTGATGCTTAATCCCACGTGACCCAGTGAGGAAAGGCAGGAGGTTTCACAGCTACGAGCAACTCTCGTGTCCAGATCACTACCTCCTTCACCACTATTCAGAGAGCCTACAAGGGGAGCCTGTGGCTGCAACGTTCTGCACTTGTTCACTGCTATCCATCGGAGCCAGGTGCAGGCCAGAACTTTCCTCCCTGAAACAGGAAGGAAGAGGTCTGCATAGCCTCACCTACTGCAACGAATCAGGAACTCTACTGGCCTTAGAGTGACATGGGTGACCTATTATCAATATAAGTTATGTTCAGACTGTTTGAGAAGAGGAGACAGCAGCTCACACAATCCCTTCCAGTAATTTTCTACACAATATTCCAGGCCAAAGGCATTGCCACTGTAAAGAGAGGAAAAAACACCACTGCTTCTGTGGAACAGCAAAGAGTGACAGAGCAAAAACGAAGGGCTAGGAGGCTTCCAGCTGTTCCCACTTATCCTTTGACCACAAAGAGTTTGAATGGTCTTGATTCTGCACCAGGGAGTAAGTAAGAGTGGAGATCCTCACCGATTCTGCACAAAGCCAGCGTTCAGTGCGTGACTACCAAGTGTGTGGGGAGGCAGCTGACTCAACTGTTCCACCAGCCCCTGGATAACACATTAATGGCCATGTGAACACACACAAGGGAAGAGCATTCACCTTTGGAAGCACTGTTCAAAGCAGGTCAAGTAACCAACATGGTAACATCGCTTCAGTCTTCCCCACAACCTTCTTGCGTGAGCAGGAAACGACTACAGGTTTCCTCATTTAATGAAAGCAATCCTCTCTACACTTCCACAAAGTTTTCTCCCTTAAGTCAAAGCAACAGAAACTTAAAACTCTGCAATTTGCATTAACAGCTCTGTATTACACATAACCATCAATGAAATCTGCCCTTCCCAACCCTGCGCGAGCTGTGTGACTACAAGACACCCACACAGTCCTTCTAAAAGGTAAAGCCTTAGCCAATCTGATACCTTTAGGTGAGGAAACAAAAATCTAAGTCATCAGACAATCATATGCACACAAGTTCACTGTCAGCACTAAACTGTGCAGAGGAGGCTTCTTGAGAGGTATTAGTAGAGTTCAGGAACTGCGGCGAGACTCAGTTCTCTGCTCCTTGAGATGCACAATGAGATTTCAGCTTTTAAATAATGCCTCTTTCTTACACCCCTTTGCTCACCTTATCTCTGTAATGGAAATATTGGCACCAGAACACCCCTCACTTACGCAGAGCAGTGAGTGCCATCGAGCCCTTTAGACTGGGCAGGCAGGTGGCATAAATAAACCAACTCTCTCTGCATCGAATACATGTCCATTGAGAGGAAAGTGCTTGTTGATATGACAGGGAGAAGCCACGTGCCACATAAAAAGAGGAATATATCATCTTTCCACACGATGCAGAAGGCAACGACTGAATTTAAAGCCAGGGGAGGCAAATGTTAGCGTACTAAGTTCTCTGCTACCTCAGAAGGGCACAGATTGGCGCTTGGCAGCCTTAAGAAGAGGAAGGATTGATGTTTCCCACACTTAGGAGACATTAGCACGTCAAACAGGTACAAGCTGTAATTTCAGGTTTTCAGAGCTATAAGGTTTCCAGATTAAAAAAAATAACCTGCCAACGGTTTGGCGGCACGCTCAGGACACAGTAACCGCAGGCGAAATGAAATCTTAAATGGGTTCTGTGCTCACAGGAGACCGCGCAGGACACAGCGTTCGCAGTCTGGACTCGAGTCTGGACCAGCCATCTTCCCTGTGACACATCACTCCTTTAGGTCTCTAGTCCCCCTACCTGTTACATTGTCTCATATAGCCACTCATCTCATGGCAGCGGGAAGTCAGAATGTAAGGCAAGCTATTTTGAGATGGAAAGCATTAACGAAGTGCCATCAGCAGTGCAAACTTCAGCGCTTTATTAAAGTGGCGTGACGGGCAAAGAGAGAAGACTAACGTGCAGCCACAGCAGCACCTAACATACCCTGCTTGGGCAATAATGCGAATTCAAAGCAGTTTTCTAAATACGTACAGCTCAAAAGTCTTCCAAAATGGGGGATCAGATGCAGGCAAGGCAGCAGAGACAGAGTGGAGCAGGAAGCAAAGTTCGTGCTTAATTTCCACTGACGATCATAATCAAATAGCAGGAGGTCATAAGCTCCTGATGAACGGGCTCATTTACACTCCATCATTTACAAGCTCTCTGCCTGTCCTCCCCTTTCTTTCCAAAGGCAGTGTTATGCAAAGCGAGGCCAGCAAAAATATTAAACAGCAGTATCAGGGTCGGGTGGGAAAACCTCTAGTTCACTTTCCGACACCGCATGATTTGCAATGCAAAAGTTGCAGGCCCACGGCTCCCGCAGTGATTCTGAGGGTTAAACCCGAGTACAGAGAGCCACAGACGTGAGACGTCGCACACGCCAAGCACAGTGGCGTCACTGGGAACATCTTGAACTTATTTTGGCTTGTGGGTCTCAGGCATGTCCATGAAACACGGACATCTCCGCTCCGGTCGAGGAGTGGGCGTGGCAGTTACCTTTCCTCTAAGAAAGCAGGAAATATTAAATCTAAATCGGTTACACACACAGATAACCACAAGTTTTGAGCAACTTGAAGTCACCCAACTAACCGTGCAGGGATGCGTGGTCACCCACTCAAGGAATAAGAGAGTAAAGGACGGAATCGGCCGCGCTGAGCCCATAGGCCTCAAGAAAGCCGATCTACCCGGGTAAAACGCGTTGTGGGGTAGGGGCTGGGAAGGCGCCGTCGGTGATTTGAGACACACGGGCAAAACCCACCCGATTCACCGTCCTCGGCAGAGCCATCGCCTCCTGCAAACCCAGGCCTAACCGAATCAATGGGCACACAAGAAATGCAAACAGACAGCTCGTAGAGCTGCGAATAAAGACAGCCTAGAGAATACCGCCCGACAGCTGGCGTTGCTAGGATGGCCAGGCTCAGACCTGCGTCTGCAGGACGGAAACCGAATTTGAGCCTGCCTCCGAGCGCGTGCTGAAATCGGTGACCGAGCGGGAGCGAGAAAATAGGACGAGAGAACGACGACCTGGAAAGGGACTGGGGTTCCCTCCCGGTCGCCGGGGCTCGAGCCCGGAGAAGAGGCCGAACGGAGGGTGGAATCATTTCGGGCGGCCCCGGGAATTCTCCGTGCGGCAAAGCGCTGCTCGGGAGCGAGCCTAACCCACTTCGCACCGGCGAGGATCGCCATACCGTGGGGCGCAGCCACGTCCCCAGGGCTCGCACCAGCCTGCGGGCGAACCGGCAGCGCTAGGAACGGCCTCCGCGCACCGCCAGCCGCAGGGGAGGCACCCGGGCAGGGATGTCAGGGACCGGCAGGCCACCCCCGGGACGCGCCGCCTGCGCCCCGCGCCCCTCTCACCGATCTGCCCGATGAACTCCACTTTGATGCCCTGGTGCTCCAGCCGCTTGTTGGGGTGCTTGAGGGTGAGGACCACCCGCCCGGAGACGGTCTCGCCGTCGTAGAAGAGGAAGTATTTCTCCTTCTTGCCTTCCTCCGTCTTGTGCTCCACCCGCCGCCGGCTCTCGGCGTCGCTCAGCACCAGCTCCAGCTCCGCGCTCTGCCCGAACCCGAAGAAGCTCATGGCACCGGGAGGAGGGGGGGGGCCGCGGCCGCGGCCGCGATCCCCGCGGAGAGGGGGCTGCCGCGCAGGGCGGGGAGCGGCACGGCGGTGACAGCGGCCCCGCGGCGGGCACCTGGCGCCGGGGCAGGGGCAGGGGCGTGGGGGGGCCGCAATGCGGCAGGGAGGCCGAGGCCGGGGCCGGGGAGGGGGCGGCGGCAGCGGCGGCGGCGGCGGGGCCCTGCGGCCCGGCGCCTCCCCGGCTGCCGCTGGAGGGAGCCCGGGGCGGGCGGGCGCGCGCGGCCGCGCTGGCCCCCCACGCGCGAGCGCTGGCCCCGCCTCGCCGCGCGAGCGACGGCGCCGTCCCGGGCCGGGCCGGGCCGCGCACCGCGCATGCGCCGCCCGGCCGGAGCCGGGGCCGCGGCGCGCTCCCCCGCCCTCCTCCCTCCCTCCGCCGCCACGCGCAGGCGCCGCCCGCCCCCCTCGCAGCCCCGCCTTCCGGTCGGCTGCTTCCGGGAGGCCGGCGGGCGCCGCGCGGGGATTGGCTGCGGCCCGCGGGAGCGCGCCATTGGGCGGTTCGAAAGGGCCGGTGGCGGCGGGATGGCGGCGGCGGCAGAGCTGTCGCGCGCCCTGGAGGGGTGGCGGTTGCGTGACGTCGGCGCAGGTGCGGGGCGGGGGTCGTGAGGGGCAGCCGCGGGTGCGTCCTTCCCGTGGAGGCGGGGGCGAGGGTGAGGGTGACGGCAGCCGGCGGGGGGGCCTCAGCTGAACTTGCCCGCCGGGGCCCTGGGGGCCCGGTGTCCCTGCTCCGCCCGGTTTATGCCGTGTCGGCTTTGAAGTGTTCTTTGGGGCGAAACCCGCGTCTGGAAGAAACTTGGCGTCTGATCGCAACTCCTTTCCTCTCAGTCTGGGCGGACACCGTCTGGGAGCTGGATTTCACAGAGACCGAACCGCTGGACGCCAGGATAGCGGAGGAGATCGCGGGAGATGGGCTCGATGCTTTCACCTGCCTGTACCGCTCTCTGTCGGCCTTTGCTGGGGAGGAGGGCGGGAGCAGAGAGGTAAGGCCCGTTACGCCTTAACGAGGGCGCAGGCCCTGTGCTTGTCCGTTCTGCAAGTCTGCCCTGCCTTGAAATTTGCAAAAGAGTCTCAGACTGCACGAAACGCTTCTTCTCACGTGTGCCCGAATGCTTCAGAGGGAAGCTATTCCCAGGTTTAAAAAATACCTTTGTAATCTAAAATAATATAAATTATGTATAGTGTTATACGTTATAACATATGTATAGTGTTATATGTTATAATTATTAAAACATACTTTTAAAAATATATAATATATATAGGGGGTGGTTGCAGTGGCAACTGTTAAAATGTGAATTAGTAGCTATGTGAGATGTGAATTAGTGCTATGAATTGGTAGCTGTGTGGAATGGGAATTAGTAGTGTTGGGGTTTAGCCCCAGTCGGCAATTAATTAAGCACCACACAACCGCTTGCTCACCCTCCCCCTCGGTGGGATGGGGAGAGAATCGGGAGAGCAAAAGTAAGAAAACTCGTGGGTTGAGATAAGAACGGTTTAATAATTGGAACAACAACAAAATAATAATGAATTGTAATGAGAAGGAAAACAACAAAAGAGTGAGAGAGGCACAAAACCCAGGAAAAAAACAAGTGATACAACCACTCACCACCTGCCGACTGATCCTAGCCCGTCCTCAAGCAGCGATCGCTGCCCCCTGGCCAACTCCCCCCAGTTTCTATACTGGGCATGAGGCCATATGGTATGGAATAGCCCTGTGGCCAGTCTGGATCAACTGTCCTGGCTGTGCCCCCTCCCAGCTTCTTGTGCACCTGGCAGAGCGTGGGAAGCTGAAAAGTCCTTGACTAGTGGGAACACCGCTTAGCAACAGCCAAAACATCAGCGTGTTATCAACATTATTCTCATACTAAAATCCAAAACACAGCACTATACCAGCTACTAGGAAGAAAATGAACTCTCTCCCAGCCGAAACCAGGACAAGTAGCTACGTATGGTAGAGAGCTATGTTGTTATGGGATTTCTGACTGTTACCTGCGTATTTTGCCTCAGAATATCTGGACCTTGTTTGCTGAAAACAACTTCTCTCATAACGCTCTCGTGGCTGTGTTGCATCACTTTGTCCAAGCTGGCCAGCATAAAAGAGCTAACGCACAGCAGAGAGTCTACGCTCTTCATGCGGCTGGGTTGTACTTCTTACTGCTGGAAATCCCAGGTGAGTAAAGGGACGCACCTCTTTATTGTTGGATAAAACATCACTCGGGCAAAATCAGCTTTCTCTCATTTATAAGAATTCCAGGTGGAACAAGCGATGGCTTTTGAACTGTTCGCTTGAACTCCCTGAAATCCTTGGGGATCGAACTCAACCACGGTGTTGAGTGCTGAAGAGCTGTTACGGTCTGACAGCAGCTTGGTCTCCTGTCATAAAGTGGCTTGATGGTCTTGGTCCGTGTCTGCATTGCCATGCATCATCTTAGTAGTTCTGTGACAAGGTTGACAGAGGAGTCTGTGCAGTACACAGAGCTGGAACCACACATACCCCTCTGGTTTGACAATACGCAGTGAAGGCAGAAGCTTATTCCTGTTACTGCTCTGTAACTAGAGGGGGTTTCACTGTACAGTGCTTTTGGACAGGTTCATTTCTGAAAACAGAAGTATTTGTTTAAAATAACCAGCAGCTGGAGTTTTCTAGCAGGTTGATTCACAGCAGTATCCTTTGGTATTCAAGGCTAACACATACCTTAAGTACCTTAAGTTCTGCTGATTTTTGTTGTGCAGCATGTTACCAGCTAGAAGGGGTCGGTCAGCTGGTGATCCTGCTGGAGAATGCCATCACTGATCACATCTCATCCTGATGCAGTTTGGCTTTGTTCAGATAATTCTTTCTTCTTCTCCTGAACTTTCTTAGGCTCCCAGGGCAATGCCTTTGTCCTGGCCATCTATTTGGCTGTCAAAGGAAATGGAGAGATGGCTAGATGACTTGATGCTCTTGCTGCATTTTGTCTGTAAGATGGTCTTTTCTGATGCTGGTCTGATGTTGTCTTTTCCGGGCAGGCAGCGTAGCTAACCAGCTGTTCCATCAAGTGATGTTTGATAAATGTCTTCACACCCTGACAAAAAGTTGGCCTCAAGAACCAGATATGAGAAAAAGAAAGAAGATGCATGCTCAAAGCTCTCAGACCAATGCAAGAAGAAATAGAAAGAAAGGAAAACCATGCAGGAATGTAAGATTTTTGTGTAATCTCTTCAGATATAAATCTCTATTAATAAAGCAAGTTGTTGGCAAGCTATTTCACTTCTAGGTCAGTGTGATACTCTTCCTCTTTTTTGCCCTTTTTTTAATTCTTAACCTTTTATTCAGCAGTTCAGCTCTGCTCTTGATCCTCTACCTATTATTAGGAATTTCAGAGGTCTGATGATTCAACATTAGCTGCTGTTTCCTGGCTGCTGACTAATAGAAAAAATGCGGCTTGCTTCTCTGTGGCATATTGTTAGAAAGCTCACTAGCAGAGGGAGAAACTAATTTATATCAGCTTCTTCAAGAGACCTTCAAGTTAGTATGTGACCAGCTTGCAAATGACGTTTGAGTTTCCTTGCCAGCTTACTGATGGGGAGTTAAGGGCTAAATGCTTTGGTTAGCTGTACTCAGCTGCAAGTTCTAACATTTATATGATTTTTTTTTTTTTTTTAAACGGAACTGAGGATTACGCATCAGAAATCCTGAGAGAACATCGGTGCCCAGGGTCGTGATAAGCAAGGGAAGAAGGGCATAGGCACAATGGGAGTTACTTGAGATGAATCGCCAAGTGTCATGTTCTGATGGACTTTCTCCTTCAAAACGAGAATAGGCTGTGTTGGAGCTTTCTTTTTTTGTACACAACTTTCCTCTTTCTGTCTGTTGTTTTGGGTTTTTTGCCACAGTTAAGTGTGTTAATTAATCTGAAAGATAAGACGTAGAATTTTGGATGTGAAATCGTGTAGGATCTAGCCTGAGAACTCTGTGAAGCACCGAAATGTGCGGAAGGGATCAGCTGGTGCTGTGGGACAGGATGGTGCTTTTTCTCTTTTCTACCAATATAGGTGGAAGAGACGTTGGAAGAGGAGGAGGAGGACGAGGAGGAAGAGGATTGTGAAAATGTTTACTTTTCAACGGACGATATTCTTCAAGTTCGCAACTCAATCTTCCTGCTTTTGAAAAACTTCTTAAGACTTCTATCTAAGTTCTCCCTAAAAGAAAAACCTCAGTGTGTGCAGAACTGCCTGCAGGTAATAAGATTCAACTCGAGGCACTTATGCCCTCTAACTTGTGTCCCCTAACACAAACTTTTGGTGGATGCAGGGCGCTCCATAGCCACGGGAGTGATGGCAGCCCTGCCTTTCATAAACTGGTCCCCTGATTAGACTGTCCTGTGTCAATCTTGGGGCAGGGTGCCTGCTCCATGTCTGTCTCTTAAAGCTTAGCACTTGCTAGCTAGTGCCAGCCAGGCAGTTCGTGTTTTGTTCAGAGGTGCTTACCCCTCGCTGTACCCGTGGGGAAGACGCATGGTATTGAGCCTCTGGGCTTTGGTGTCTGCTTACGTTCTGCCTCAAGGGAGGTACTGTGACTTGAAAGTTAGACTCAAGTTCTCTGTGCTCTGACATCCAAGCAGACCCGCACGCCTTCCCCTCATGTGAATTAGCTAAGCTTGACTGTGTTTCCTTGCAGGTCTTTGTTGAAATGACAAACTTTGAGCCAGCGGTATACGAGTTTGAGTTTTCAGCAGCAATGTGAGCAAATAATTCTTAATGTTTGTATGGCGCTTTGAACAAGTAAAGTGCTCAGTGCTTGTGTTGTTATTATCCTGTTTATACAAAAGTGAAAGCAGTGATTTCTTTCGCTAAAGATAATTAGAACATGTTCTACCTAGCTAACAGGAAACAATGTTTTCCAGTCAATGAGCACGTTTAGTTGTAATAGTTGTAGGAAATATTTCTCAGATGAGAGATGAAGACATCTCTCTGTCTTCTTTTGCTTAGGAATGTTAACAAAGCCAAGTGCGTTCCTGAGCTGGCCTATCATGGACTGCGATTACTGTGTTCCCCTCTACATGGTACAGAAGATAAGGTAAAAGTTGGACAAAATCTTTAGAATTCTCACTGCTGTATTGAAAAGGAGTAGCTGTTTCTTTCTTTCTCTGCACATCATTTTCCCTTGTCTTTGTTGGGTTGGAGGCAAGATGCTTTCGTCTACACCAGTCCTTATTTACTTTGACTTGTATGATGATGCATTTCATGGTCATTGAATTCTGTGCTCTAGCGACTCTTGTGGCAAATGAATCGAAAACAGAGGATAGCTACAGTGGCGTTAGACCTCTGTATCTTAAAAAGAGAATTCCGGGTTACTGCCTTTGCCTGGAATTTTCTTGTTTCCTGCTAGGTGGAGCTCCAGCACCGCTTGGTAGCGTGCTGTGGCTTTGGGTTGTGCAGCAGTGAAGCATGATGGGGAAGTGTTATGCGCAGATGATGGTAAGCAGGGCTGATTCTCATTCAGAGAATATTCTGTCATCATGGAACATCCAGTTCTACCAGAAATGTGTCTGCAGCTTTACATATTTATTTTGCTAAATTGTCAAGCACACTGTGTCATCTCCCACTTATCTGTGTGCTGCTCCTACGGATGGGGCTTTTGAACGTTGGGTGTGACCGTGCTGCTGTGTTTGCGAGTCCCTGTAAACCCATCTGAACTAGTTCTGAGCTAGCAAACCAGGGTATTAGCGGTTGTCTAGTCAGGAAAGCCTGGAACTTAGTACATGCTAACCTGACATATACCTGAGTGTCTGCCCAGCTTTGGCAGCCTTAGACCTGTGTGTTTCAACCTCCTTTGTTTCTCGGTGCAGCACAGGCTTTTCAGAATTGTTGACGTTTGTGGTATCAAGATGATGTAGTAGCTCCCCTTCTCAGACCCGCCTCATCCTCCCTGCCTCTCCTGTTTGACTGCTCCGTGAATGTCAGGGTAATGAGGCATGCAGTGGTCCCAAACATGTGGCAGGGAGGAAGCTCCAGAAGTTGAAGTGCACGTGGCGGTAGAAACATGCATTTAGTTTAAGATGTCTTCTGTGCAAAAAACAATGAATTTCCTCAAATTCCAAATGTCTGCTGAATTGAAGTCCACTGCTTTGGAGGGGATCTGTTGATGTTGTCAGGACGCCCTTCCTAGGCCTTACTGGACTTGTATGAGAACATCACAGCTAGGAAAGATGATGTGTGTATTAATGGGTCGTCTTTGAATTGTTCTGCTAGGAGTCATATTCTGACAGGTGCTATTATTTGGATCTAAGCTTGTTTGGTTCAGAATTATTTCATAAACCTGGTTAGAATGCTTATCCATGGGCTCGAGTTGCTACTGAAATGAACTTGAAATTAACCTTTTCTTTCCAGATTCTTCGTTGTGTCTTCCAGCGAACCCTCAATGTCATTCTTATGCTGGAAAGTGGTGCAGGTTCCAGACACTCAGTCCTTGCAATCACATCAGCTGTGATCAGTGCCAGGAATCAGGCTATAAAATTCATCAGGTGAAGTACAGAGCTCTGGCACTACCCTTCCTGGGTATGTCTGCTCTTTCTTCTGGCATGCCTTTGCTTTACTGTTTAGTTGATAAAGGGATGAGACAAACTGGCACTGATTTTGAAGTCGTTTGTGCAAATGAAGTTTAATTAAAATGTCTGTAATGGGAATTTACTGGAGGGGAAAGAAGGTTCTGTTTGACAGAAAAGTGGCAGTGAGTGGAAGTGACCTACCTTCTGTATTTTGCTTTGTGTCAGTTTTTCAGGTTTTGTAATTTACTACAAAGTATTGTAAAGAAGATAAAAGTTGAATGTGGAGCTCGCTTCTCCTTAGTTCTTTGCTTTCTCCTGCTTAAAGATATGTTTGGCCTACGTGTATTATTCCCTGGGTGCAGGGATCCATGTTGTTGGACAGTGTGGTTTGTGCAGAGATCCCCAGACAGCATATAGTACATAGATTGAGAATGAAGAAGCTTTTCATGTTGTCCTTCTACTTGTAGAAAGGTATTGGAAGAAACGTTTTCTGCCTGCAAAGCCAGGTTAATGTAGAAAGTAAGTAGGTCTGCTCTCTGACCATATCCTGTTGCACTAGTGCTCGTGATTCCAGAACGCAGACTTTTCTTGACTTTTGAAATGCATTCCAAAAGGAATGTCCTTGACTTGATTTTCGCTCTGTTATAAAACCAGCCTTATTAAAACTTGCTTCTTTTTCTTCTGTGCAGTTCTGTAGTAGATGAGCTGAAAGAAGTTGTTTTTCCTGTTCTTCGAATATTACTGCAACATATCTGTACCAAGGTATGCTGAGCTTTGTTGCATCTTAAGCTGAAGAATTCATGTGTGGATACATTGCAGTATCTGTAATAGTTAGGAAATCCATTTTCACAATGTTTTGTAAGGAATGAAAAGATTTTAGTCATTTGCAAATTTCTTGACAGCCTGATTGCATTTTATGTTGATCTTTATTGGAGTTTTCAGACATCTTAAAAATAGTGTCACACTCTAGGAGAATACTGAGGGGGAACACTTTCCCCCTCATTCACAATTGATTGTACCCTACTTCTGACTTTTCCAAAACTTGCAGTTGCTTTTACCACTGTTTTGGTAGAGGAAAATGAGGATTGTGAGAGCTCTTTGCTTAGCTAACTATCTGAAGACTGCCATGTAGAAATACTGCCTCTGGATTTAATCTAAGCTCCCCCTTTGCCTTGGGGAATTTGCTGTGTGACTGCGGGTGAGTGCTGAAGTAGTGACCAAGGAAGCTGTGATTGTTCTCCCAATCCAGTCCTTGCTGAATGTGACTGTATCGCCTCATTAAATAAAAGAAATGTTTATCTTGAGCCCTAAAATGCCATTCTGGCTTCTAGAGCAGAGCGTTGAAATATCATACCGTGCAATTGCCCTTGTTTTTCAGGTGCCAGATAAGGCTGATTATCGCACATACGCTGCACAGGCCTTGGTGACTTTGCTGAATAAACTCCCTTCTATAGAGTTTGCTGACTTCATCGCTTGGCTTTATAAATACTCACGCAACACTAAAGTAAGTACATCTCCTTGATGTTCCAGGGTTCAGATACAGCATCATTTTGAAGATTAAGGGTCCAATATCAGTACTGAATAGAATTGTTGTTATTGCCGGTACCCAAAAGCGAGTAAACTGAGTAGGCAATGCTTGTGTCTTTGCTTACGTTAACAGAGCACCTTGTGTGCTTTTTCTTCCGAACAGATTGCCTACAGAGTGTTCGCTCTTGATGTAGCGTTAGCTTTGTTGGATGTGCCAGAGAGGAACTTCGACAGCTCCTTGTCCCTGGATCACCAGAATTTTCTAAAGCATAAGTTTCTAGTACAGGTCATGGTGTTTGGCCGGTGTTCAGACAAAGCACCCATGGTCCGTAGCAAAGCTTTAAGCAGCTTTGCCCACTGTCTCGAAATGAAAGCTGCTGCTACCTTGGAGAGTATACAGGACTTACTACAAAGCTGTAAGTATTATGGATAAATTAGACAGATAGTCAAAATATTTCTTGAATGTTCTGGGGGATAATTACTGGGAGATAGGAGAACTAGTTGTCAGGAACTTAAGAATCTGCACGTAGTGTCCTTGTGTATTGTGTCATAATGAGAAGTAATAGATGAGTCTTGATACTCACGAAGCCTTATATTTGGAAGGGATTTATTCTCGTATATCGGTTCTAAAGAGATTCCTCCATGAGATACCTTAGAAGGATATTTACAGACGACTGAAATTGCTCATTGGAAAAAAAAAAAAAAACCAAAAAAAACCAAACGGTTGATTCTTGCCTGATGGTTGATTAAATCTGGAGTTGCCTTTTGCTTCTGCTAAGTTGTTTTGTTCATGATTGGCATTCTGAACTCCCTCAGGTGTGGTAAAGGCCAGATGGCACAATTCAGAAGTATGCATGTAGCATCCTACGGTTAGATTACTTGCCTGGAAAAATTTGGAATGACAGAATATCCAGAATTAAAATACTTCATTTAATTTCTTTTTTTATTTCTTTTTGGCAGCCTCTGACCATACAGTCTTGGAAGCAAACACAAACACTGCGAGTTTGATAGTCAGTGCAGAAGGTATGGAGTCATTCTCTTATAGTAAGTCTCAGGCTTTTCTTGGCATGCCATTTTCTAAAAATATGCATTTCTGTAAAACCTAGGGCATGCACGAGGCTCTCTGTTTAACAGTGAACTATCTTGCTGGGTGAGCATATGCCTTTTTTATTCTTAGACTTTTAACTTTCCTTTCAGCTATGTCCAACCATCCACTGAAGACCTTACCGACTTTCAAAACTATCGAGTTGATGGACAGCAGCAATACTGCTGTGCTTGATGGTACGTCAAAATTATACTAGCCTTTTCAGATATCTTTTCAAAACCTTAATTGAAATTAGACTTTCTGAAGTGTATTCATTGTCCATTTTTCAAAGAAAGTGGAGAGGGCTTTCTGTAGAGCTGTTAAAAAACACTTATGGGTGATGAAGGGGGTGGAAGTGCCAGCCATAAAGAAATACTATTTCCACTCAAGTCTGAAAAATACATTTAATCTTGAAATACTGATGTTCGTTTGTACTAATGTGGTGGTGACACTTGTTGAAAAGCAGGTAATTTATTCTTTCCAAAAAGGATGGTAATTGATGTGGGATATAATACTTGTAACTCCATAAACTTAAGGGTAATTAAATCTCTTGCTCCAGTGCACAAGGAACTAATGTATTTTTGCTACATAAAACACAGCCCCTTTGACTAGCCTTGTTATGTAGGGAAGAACTCACTTCTCTGTAGCATCAGGTATTGGCTGGAGTTGAAAGCAAAGTGTGAGGTTAAATGGACTGATGCAGAATGGCAAGCAGCTAGTTCTGATTTGTTGATAGCATGAAATCAGCATGTGAGTTGGCTTTTGTGGCCACGATGTTCCTTCTTTGAATCTCTTCCTTTCTTTTCCTCTTCCATGTAAAAGCTTTTCTTCCTAACCTTTAGGCCTCTGCCAGTATCTTTGCTCTCAGTTCTTGCTGTTCACCTCTCTTGAACTGCTGACAATTCAATTTACTGCTTACTTCACCTCCTGCATTTGTGTCTTTGTTACACATCTCATGCTACTCTTCACATGGGATCTCTCTCCCTATCTCCACGAGCCAGGCTCCAATCTTCTCCAGTGAAAGCTTTCTTTTAAAACATTTTGCTGATAAATTTCGTTAATCTGCTCTCTCAGATAGAAACGTCCTCCAGGCCACTTAAAGTATTGTGTATTCCCTGTTTAGTTGCAGACTCCTTGTGGCAGAGGATGCCTGGTTTTGTATCTGATACCCAACTGAGCATACACTTGGCAAAACAAATTAAGGAAAGGATTGGATGAAAAAGGACTGTCTGGAGCTCAAGAGGATGGCTGAAATACAGGGCGCTCGAGTCAGTCAAGGTGCATTAGGAAAGCTGTCTGGCAGACGCTTGTGTTTGGCTTATGCCTGTGCTAATTTTGCACTTCTATGAAGACCAAGCAGCTCATATTTTAGAAGCGAAATGAATCTTAGCTGAGGATAGTCAGAACGTGCTAAATGCACAAGGGCAAAGATAAGAAGGGTAGGGATAATCTGCAGGGTGAAGTATGCACTGCAGAATTACCACTGCCCAACAGTATACAAACATTCTGTTCCCTTGATACTTCTCAGCCATTTAGAACTCGGCTTTTTGTTTTGTTGGGTTTTTTTTCTCTTTCTCTGTCACTGTGAGTAAAATCAATGTCAATTGGCAAAGTGTGATTCTTTTAGCAGATTTGGTCACCTTCACAAGAGCTGGACTATTTTAATGGCAAAATCTTGCAACAAAAAGGTTCTGTGCTTTTTCTGTCAAGCTGTTCCCAGGAGGAAGATGCAATTGTAGTTAGCTGCCCATTAGGAAAGCACAGATCCAAGTCCCTTTGCTAAACATTTATTTTCAAACTACTTTTGATTAGTTCCCTGTGACTAATCCTATTAATGGCAACAGAGTGGATCCTCACATGAATCCCTCTAAGTAACAGATCTCCGAATTTGGGAAAAATTTATATTTGGGAAATCTTACTTAATGCTGTAAGAAATCTAACAAACAGCAATAAATAGAAACCTTAAAAGCAATGGTAAAATCCTTGAAATCAGTATTGCCAGCTGGTCAATAGTCCATTTGAATGATTCAAAAGGTGAGACATAATTGATTGTGGCTCTGTGTATTCAGTTGTGTGTCATTTAATAAACTATCATCTCGATTATGTAGTTTTCCTGAGAACGTGCAGACATAAGTATGACTATGGCTATGAAAAGTAAAATTTGAGGCCTAACAGGACTTTCAAGGAGGGGAGATGTGTTCTGGTTTCCTTGTAGACTCTTGGGTTCTTCATTGCAGCTGCCATTCTGCAGCCTCAAGGAATTCAGTCAGTTCATATGTGGAGTAATTTCTCCTCTGTAAAACACAGCAGTTCATATATTAATACTTTCTACTGTGTGGAGCTCTGGGGCATGACTCACAAAAGGTTATAGGCATTTTAAGCTCTTGGCATACAAGCCTGTTAACCTATCTTGGGTCTGTGTTGGATCCATTTGTCTGTGGTCTGCCCTCAACGTGCTTTTCCTACAGATGGCGGGGTTACCTGCGCTACAGACTTTTGTTAGAACTGTGCGCGATTCATCTGATGAGCTTTCAAACTGTGAAGGCAGCCTAACATCTTCTGTGTACAAAAATAAATAGGTCAGAAATTGCAGATTTGTATTTTTTCTTTTTGCTGCATGTATCAAATGCTTTGGTATATCACTTTCTTTTGTGATATGCCCTAAGATACGTTTTCAAATGAAAGAACTTGGGAAAATGGTTGGTTGGTTTGTTTGTTTCCCTCTGGCTTTTACCTCATTCTGAATTATTTTGGGTAGTTTTTGTTGTGCTTTGTTCAGTCCTCTCTTGCCCTCTGAAAGTCTCAGGCAACAAATTGTTGCTCAGTTGAGTTCAGAGCTGTATTCCGCCTTACTGCTGCACAGTGTCCAGTGCCGTTAGTGCTGCTAAATGGTGGTGTGGGTAATTTCTTTTTATGACGGTTTTGGATAGGAAAAGAAGTTATGGCCATGCTGAGACTGAGAGCTGGGGATGAGAAAACCAATGTGAGGAAATCTGCTCTTCAGGTACAGTGGTTTTTGCATGCTTCCTTGTTCTCGGTGATTACCCAGAATGCCATTAAAATAAATAATTAGGCCATAGTACTGTAGCGAACTGTATGTGACTTTGCCCACCTGTAGCTTCTTGCTATTCCTGCAGAGTGCCTACAGGCCCTAAAAAGGTCTTGTTTACTAGTTCCTGATAAGTAAATAATGCAAGCATGATGATGGAAAATTTTTCTAGTACTCTTGCTGGCATTCTCTTATTCCGTCATTTAGAAAGAGAGGCTCTTTTCAAATGTCAATAGGCATTTCAATTAAGCAACTTCCTTATAAACTGAAGCATATTAGCTGCTTAGTTTGTTTTGACCTTGTTAACAAAGAGATTAGGTTATATCCAGCCTCTTTTTGAGGTATGCATTGCTTTGCTTGTTGCTTGATTTTTTTTTTTTTTTTAATGAAGTCATTAGCTTTTAAAGAGATACTCTTCAATGAAAATTCCATCGTTTTAAAAAATATGCATCTGCTGTTGACTGCCTTCCTCTGTTAGTCCTCTTTACCCCAACTCTTCCCCCTCAGTTCACACACTGGTTTGAGCCTCTCAAGTTAAGGCTTTACAATTGTTTTGGTTTGATGCTTTTTTGATTTAAAAAAAAAAAAAAAAAAAAACAAACAAACCTCTTCCTTATTACCAGATAAAAGACATGGTTCATACAAGACACACATTATTTTCAAGGGGAAATTGTGACAATCACTCTATCCAAATGCTGTTATAAAATTGGAATGACTGAAAAGATGCTTTCTGTTTCATGCTACATCTCTGGTTGTGCCCAGTACTCATAAATTGTTAATGTGATGTTTCACTCCCAGTGAGATAAATTAATCTCTAGTTAAAGTTGGTAGGGGGTAGATTGTATTTTTGATTTGCTATACAATGCACGTGGCCTGTATTCCCAACAACGTTATGCTGGTATTTGACTTCCAGGTTTTTATGAACATCCTGAAGCACAAAGTGATCCCTTGTACTGCAGAAGATTTGTCCACACTTCAAGATCGTTGCCGGGACCCTGCTGTTTCTGTGCGGAAGCAGGCCTTGCAGTCTATAACAGAGCTCCTTGTGGTGAGAAAAAGATATCATGAATTCTTATGCAGACCTGAGATGAGCAAACTGTGGGTTAAAAGAAGGAGGGAACAGACAAATCTGGTACACCTCAGTTGTTCATTCAGTGAATTCCATTTTATGACTGTGCTTTAATTTTTTTTTTTTTATTACCTTTTGACTTGGAAGTCATGACTCATTCTTATACATACTTGTGTTTTATGTAGGATGCTTCCAACTGTTGGAAACATTTATTTTCCTGGCTGTTGATTTATGTGTCACAGAGAAAATGTTTATGTTGCTGGCCTTCTCAAGTTAAAAAAAAAATCTGAATCACTTTACTAAGATGTAATGTGTAGATGATAGCACTGCAATATTTTTCCTTCTTTTCTATTTATTCACAAAGGGTTAGTAACTTAGGCTTGGAGCATAGGGTTTATATTCAGCAAAACTTCTTTTTTAGTGTTAAATCATCTGCTGTACAGCTTTACTGCGATACTGTTATAATTATTTATAGGGTTTCAAAACAAAGTATTACAGTGCTTTAGCAGAAGCAGCAGGTAGCTTGATCATAGATATGATCAAATACCTTGTGGTGTCAAGGAGATACAAGTTCCCTTGTCCCATATGCTGCCACGTTGCAGTGCTAGTTGAGCAGTATGCTCGGGTTTATTAAAATTTATTTTCAAAGTTAGTGGCTGAATCTGGAGATTACTAGGCCTTTGCTGATCTTACCCATGCATATAGGATCCTGTAATGATTTAAAAATGTTTCTAATACAACGTGTGTTTCTCTCAGTCTCAGCACAATAACGTTCTAGTGCAGAAGGCCTGGTTAAATGGAGTGGTGCCTGTTGTGATGGATACTGAAAGTTCTGTCCAAGAAAAGGCCTTGGATTGCCTTGATCAGCTCTTGTTGCAACATATCAAATATTATAATAAATTCAGGAGTGAAGATGGAAAGCAGGCTCTAGCGTGGGATCTTCTTACCCTCTTGACTTCAGAAAGCCAGGAGCTGAAGTAAGTGCATTTTTCCTTTCATTGTGGGCTCTGATGGCTTTTCCATAACAGCCCTTTGTCCGATGAGTTGGATGTTTTTATTGCCTTTACTATGTTAGCATTCAGGGACAAAATCCAGAATTTTTTTTACTTTTAATCCTGTTAGAATACACAACTCTTCCTTTACAGAAGGCAATTGCCTATTGACTGGAGGACTAAGATAAGAGCATGAGTTTATACTCTCAGCGCTCTTGTTCACTGTGTGGCCACAGACCATTAGGTATCATAGTTTACATATTGTTTAAATGCATGTTCCGTCTATTGTGCAAGGACAAGAAACTAAATTTATTGGGGTTTTTTTAAGCTATTTGAATTCCTTGCTTGAAACAGTTGGTGTAAGTGCATATTACTGCTAGAGATGGAAACTATCATGTTGTGAGGGGCTTGTGGTGCTCTGCCAGTTCCTGGGACAGAGGAGCTGTCGAGCATGGACAAGTTGGCAGTTGGTCAGAAGAGTGCAGTTTTCCTTTGTGTCAAGTATTTTCACTTGCTGCTCTTGTTACCTGTGCTCTCTCCCTGAACTCGAGTGTTCATATACAGGAGTGTTGCATGCTGTTCTTGATGTGTTGATAGCAGCATGAATATTTAAGTCAAATGGAGGTGTTCTGATGACAGAAGTAAGAGAGGATATATAAAGAAAGGAGAACATCGCCTTTTATTAATTCTGATGTACAATATGTTACTTGTCTTATGACAAATAGAATTATTCTGCCTTTTGCAGAATGCTGTGGGAAGAAGCAGAAGAAATGGGATGACACACAGTATGACAAGGACACAACATTGAT
Organism: Mycteria americana; assembly: GCF_035582795.1. NCBI lineage: Eukaryota > Metazoa > Chordata > Aves > Ciconiiformes > Ciconiidae > Mycteria > Mycteria americana. The sequence continues at coordinate 5,277,856 of NC_134383.1, forward strand.
TAAAGACAGCTGTATGTTTATTAGTCAACAGGGCATAATAGCTCAGAAATAGAAAATGAGGTACTGGTTGTGCTGCCTTGCCAATCTGTGAAACTGTCAATGTTCTAATTTGGGCTATTTTATAACATAGTTTGCAGATTCATGGCACCTTCTTCATGACCTTAGAGTACCTTGCAGCTTGATAAATCTCAGAACTCTTTCAATGTGAAGTAGGTAACTAGGGTTAAATAGAAAAATGAGCAAGTTACGGTGCCTTAACATTGCGGTATCCTGTCCCGTTATGGGTATTAAATAACAACTACTAGAAAGTCCTTTGTTACAGATTGCTGAAATTATATTTTCTTGATGTGTCATGGTATCAGTGGGACCTTCTATCTTACTGACACAGAGCACTACATCCATGCTTGTATGCCAGGTCCGTAGTGCATCAGGATTATGAACTAAAAGACTGAAAATTTTGCTAGTACAATATGTAGTAGAAATCCCTACGTATTCTGAGTAGTGGGAATGCCAAGCGATAGCAGCTTCGTTGTGTTGCCCAGCGTGTCCTGGACAGGGATGTTGGATTTTACTGCCAGTGTCTAAGACCAAGTGTTTTGTTTACTCCTCCTTTAACTTACTTTTCTTTTCTTTCTTCCTTTTAGCCGTTACTTGAACAAAGCTTTTCATATGTGGTCCAGGCAGAATAAGTTCACCTCCACTTTCATTAATAATGTCATGTCTCACGTGGAAACAGAGCATGCTGCACCAGCTTGGATGTTACTTGCTAAGGTGGCAGGTTCTTCACCCAAGCTGGATTACTCCAAGATTATTGAATCCTGGGACAATGTCAGCAGGTATGTGTGTGCTTTGAACTCCATCCTCCATTCTGCAGGAAAGAGATGGGGGTGAAGAGGAGGAACAAAGCAAGTGAGCACTTTCTGTCCTTCCACAGGCAGATTGCTGTTTAGCTGCTTAGGTGACAGTTCTTTATTCAGGCAATTGGTTCTGCAGCTGGGAGCCAAGCAATGGCCCGCAGATTTGTGCAGTAACCAACGCTTACCTTAGGCTTTTTGAGTTTTCATTTGGTTTGACAGGTCTGCCTTAATAATGCATACCCCAGATGAAAGGATTTTTCTACTGTGATTTGATGTTGTTCCTTAGTGTTAATGTTAGTTTGTCTGCTCTACAATTTTTCAGGCAGCAGAACATGAGCACTGATACTACAGGACACATACTGTGTGTCATCGGTCATGTTGCAAAGCACCTCCCTAAAAGCACCTGTGAGAGGCTGATTGGTGAGTGGCCCTGAGAAACTGCAGAGGGGAAGGCAGGGTTCCTGCCTCCCGTCTTAACGGTTATTTCTTCTCCATAAGCAGTTGATAAGCTTAGAAAATGCTCATTTTATGTGTGTGATCTCATTTTCAGACAATATCAAGTGCTGGCTGAGGGAGTCTCAGTGTCCCTTGGAGGTGATTAGCCCAGCTGTGGAAACTCTGCAGAAGCTCTGCCATGCCTATGCAGATGTGCCGGAGGAGGCACAGGTGTCACTTAAAAAACATCTTTTAAAATAACTTGTTTCACACTTAGGAGGGCTGGCTCTTGAAGGCAGCTTCTGTCTCCAGTCTGTAGGTTGATTAGCTCTCTAAACAAAGAGGATCTGACTCCAGCAACTTGAGTCTCTTCTGCTCAGCTCTCTTACTTGCTTTACTGCAGTTGTGCTGCAGAGCATCCTGTGGCAAAGGATGGACTTGTAAGAAATCTTCTTTCTTCAGAAGGATTTTCCATCCCCCCCCCCCCCCCCCCCGAAATACCTTGCATTTGCCTTCTGTCAAAGTTTACAGAATTGCTAAAGGAGACCTATTGCTGTGCCTTTATGATATGAGCTATTTCTCAGGCTTGGTCCAGTTTGAAGCTATAGGTTTATACAATAAGCTCTGATTATTCTGTATCAGAGCTGCTGTAGATACACATACTTTCTAGACCTCCTTCATGGGACCAAACAGGGAGTTAATAACACATCATTTGCACATTTCTCTTTTCTGCCCCGATTTGTTTCATGCCATAGCTTTGTTCCACTCCTGTAGTGAGAAGGTCGGCTATCTTTTGCTGGTAAAATAGAGATCTCAGCCTGAGCACAGTTGCAAAGAAGCTAAAACTGATCCAGGTCTTTCTTGCTAATGATTTCTCTTTGTGTATGTTTTATATTTCTCTTTCAATATTGATGACAGCTATTTTATAATAGGCATCCCAATAAAGTTTAGTAAATAGTATGCAAAACTGCACACTCTGTGCTTCAGAAGCCAGCGTGGATTGATGGTTTCTGGGATGTTTTTGGGTTTTTTTGTTGTTTTTTTTTTTTTTTTTAAATTGACAGTTGGAAAATCCTCCCTTGTAGGTATAGTCATCACAATGTGTTGGCTTACAACCAAATGCAGATGTTCCTGTACCTTGGTCACTTTAGCGGTTCTAACAGCTTAGCTGCCATATATATATGTATTTGGTTTCTTATGTTACCAGTTCTAGATGGTAGAAAAAGAGAAATGGTGCTTTATTTTCATCACAGTCTGGTTAGACGATTAGCTTTTTTTGTTTCCCCTCCACCCCTTGGAATTTGCATCATGTTTGCATTTGAATGGAACTGCATTTTCCAAACAACATTTAAAAATTCACACAGACAATCTCAAATACATGAAACATTCGCCTAAATCCTTTTTGTTTAAATCTGTATGATTTCTGTAATGAAGTAAACTTAGGCCTGTGGATCATTAAAAGCCAGATTCTCCAAGGTGTTTTGACACTTGCATACATCCTTTGATATGCAGGAAGAATTTTAAAGCTCTAAGGCACTGTCTGATTGATTTCAATAGGACCTAGATTATTAAAAGCATATAAGGACTTTCAGATTAGGGATTCATGTGTGGACAGATATTACAGCTACATTTTGTTTAATTAATGAAGTGCCGAATTAATTTTGTTTAATTATGGAACAGGAGCTGCTCAACCAGGTGTGTGGAGATTTAGTATCCACCTGTGAAAGCCATATTTCAAATATAGTCCTGAAAGAGGATGGAGCAGAGCAGCTGCAAGAAGATCTCTTGGTAAGTTTGGTTCCCCTTCACAGATTGGTCAAAGGATGACGGTGTACTTGAAATTGGCGTTCCTTAAAGTTCACGCCAATAACTGTGTTACGTACACACGCTGTGTGTAAGCTTATAATGAAATCTGGTATTTATGGGCCTGGGAGCATACAACATCTTTGTACATCAGCAATTGCTTTAACGATATGATACCCCATGTATTTTTAATAAAATGACATGTTTTTTCTTTTGCTTTTCCACTCATACTTCTTAAATGAGCTGTTTGGGAAATAAGTCTGTAAAATGCATAGAATGCTTTGAGGAGTATGTCAATATTATTAGTAGATGTGTGGGGGTTATAGCGTATTAAACACGCGCACACACCATTTCTGTTTCAAAGCTTCACGTTCTGTTCTCTAGCCACTGTCTTCTTGAAAGGACTGAGGGAATTTTAAGTTGTTTTTGGAGAAGTACCATACTGACCCCTGCTGACTTAATTTGCAGCTCAGCCATTGCCTTTTGACTGCAGTGTTGCTTTATCTCTGTAGGTGAGACACCTCTTCATCTTGGGTGAGGCTGCACAGCTGTGTCCAGCCAAAGTGGAGAAACGCATTTTTCTTTTGGTTCAGTCCATTCTGGCTTCTTCTGTCAACGAAGACCAATGTGAGACGTTCTCCTTACTGCCTTTAGTTTTGCATTTACAGACAACACTGTTTACTGGAAAAGCATGTTTTCATTCCTGACCTGTTCTTTCCTAGTGTCTAGTTCTGCAGATGGTGAGGAAACTCCAGCTTCTCAGCCACTGTCCCAATTCAGAGGGTCAGTCATGCCTCCAGTAGTCAGAGCTCATGCATTCATTACTCTAGGTAAGTGCCATCCTGCAGTAGAAGCGTGCCCTTGTGTATGCAATTCTCAGCCTTTCTGGTTAAAGTTCTGCTCAAAAGCTGTGTCAGTCGTAACAGATAGCCACAGTGCTCAATGTTTGCATGGCCTCAGCTCATAGCTTTTAGCAATGCAAATATCCATGGTAACAAGTTGCACAAACCATAAAAATACTGCCATCTATGTGACTGCTTCTCAAGGTGGTTAATGCATTAACAGTGATTAATGACTAGCAATGTCCTTCAGAATTGTACTGTCCTTGTACTCGGAGTTGGTTGCTGTCTGGCTGAAGGATCATCTTGCATGTAGTAAGGTGCTCAACAGAGGATGAAGAAAACTTGGTGCTTTTGGTGCAGCTTAGAGCAGCATGACTGCACATAGTTACTTGTTCTCCTCAGCATGGATGAAGAGCTTCTTTGTGGTAAAAGCCTGGTCAAATCTACATCTCCAGTATTATGGAGAGTACTAAGTGAAAGTTCTGGTTTTGTAGTACCCCTGTGGTTAGGAACAAATCTCTTCTCTTGCAGATAGATAGTATTATTCTTTCCTTAACTGCTTTGGGAAGCTTAAAACTTTTGTACAGAGCTTAGAAACAGTTAGGGAGAAGTAATGTTAGAACGCAGGCTATTTTATATTGAGTTGGTTTAGTGATGCTCTTAGAGGTGGGTGTCTCCCTGCTATGCCTATGACAGCTGGGGCTGTTCTTTTTAGCTGCTTTGAATAATACCCTGTACACAGAAATAGTTCTCTGTGAAGGAGGGAATTTGGCATAGAAACCCACACTATAGGTCTAAGAGGAGTTTGGAAGAACTCCTTGAAGTATCATTTCTTTGAGAGATTGTGCAGATTGCTCATCAAGTTTCAGCATGTGTTTCTTGTTTATTCCCCTGTTTACTTCCTGATTCCTTTCTTGGCTCATATTGGACTCAAAGGAGGCAGTAAGCTGGGCTGTGGCAGTTAGGAAGAAGAATATATTCACAGCTCTGACAGTCTCGTCTCCGTTTCACAGGTAAACTGTGTTTACAGCATGAGGATCTGGCAAAGAAATGCATTGCAGCTCTAGCTCGAGAACTGGAGGTGTCACATGATGTGGCTGTTCGCAATAACGTTGTCATCGTTATGTGTGATCTATGTATCCGCTACACATCCATGGTGGACAGATATGTTCCCAACATTTCGTTGTGTCTTAAGGACCCAAATCCCTTCATCCGTAAGCAGACGCTGATCCTGCTTACCAACCTTCTGCAGGTAAATAGAGGTCCTAAGCGTGTATCTGAGAACCTGCTTCAAGTACCTCTGTTGTGCTGAATACTGGCACCTGACCAGTGGGTGTATTGCTTGTACCTTGATCAATCTACACTTAATCAAGAAGGCTTTAAGCTATGTATTTTGTTACTGCTTTTTTTTGCTAGCTAGGTAGAAATCGTATCGAGGACACTTAACACAGTTGGATAATGAGACTACTTTTAGTCAATAGTTACCTCTTTTCCTGTCTTCTCTTTGTTTCTTTGAAATCCCTTCAATTTCACTCTTATATGAATGAATATAACGGGCATCACAGCATCTTTTTCTCCTACTGTCTCTGCTTATTGTTCTAAAGATGTAAATGTTGAGAGGCTCAAGATGTTTACTCTCCCAGTGTTCATATGAAGCCAACCAAGGCAGATTTGGAGTGCATTTGGCTCCAAGAGCAGTGTTGAAGAGCGTGTGTGCCTTGGGATGGCAGAACAGATTTTGTCATGTTTCTACTTTTTTATTGATACCTGTGGTAAACCTAGATGCTTGCCGCTGTGGCATTTATGCTGTTTAAAGCATCCTCGAGAACATTGTTTTCTTGGGTTTTAGTTTGTGTACCTCCAGCTGAAGTTGTACAGCTTGCTCATTTGCCTGATGTACGTTCTGCTAGGCTCCATCAGATATTGTCCTGACTATAGTCTGAAGGTTCACACTAGGTTTTTCCTGATTCGGGTTGATGATTTATTGTCTGCCAATTTCTTATAGGAGGAGTTTGTGAAATGGAAAGACTGTCTCTTCTTCCGTTTTGTCAGTGTCTTGGTGGATCCAAATCCAGATATTGCCAGGTAAAATACTCATCTGTAAAATAATGGAGGAGTTGAAGATCAGAGATGCACTCAAAACCAGTCTCAGTCCTGCACCTTCAGCATGCGAAGAAAAATTTCAGTGAGAGAGCAGATGATTATCCCATTCACCTCTTCACTTCTACAGTTGTTCACACTTTAGGGTCGGCAGTGGTAGCAAAGGAGTGGTGAACCTCTTTCCAAGTTATTTGAAGGTCCCAAAGTAGCAAGCTGTGTGTTCTTGGCTGTCTTCAAAACATGCAGCTCTGCTCTATTTTGGACTCTCGGTTAGCCAGAAAAAAGGAATTATTGAAACAAGCCTTTATGAAATCTTTCTCGTGGTTTTCTAATAGGCTCTGTCTTGAGTGCTGGTTTTGTTTTAGGAATAGGATTAAATATTTTCTTTTTTCTTATATGGCATGCCTTCTCCTTTTAAGCCTTCTACCACATTTTGTAATACTTTGACATGTAAGAGAAATTATGCACACTGGCATGGTTATGAAGTTTTTGTAGGTTTCAAAGTCTCAAGCTGCTCTGTTATGTGAGAAATGAGAGTGGGGCAGGTTTCTCTAAGGATGGTAGATCCTGCGGGGGTGCTGGCTGCAGAGGAGGCTTGGGCATGTTGCTACTTGTTTCTACCTGGAACAATCAATCTGAGGATTGGTGTTTCCAGGGCCATCAACCCGTTGTTGCTTACTAGTGCATAGTCACGCTTTCTTTTCTCTTCAGTGAGTATTTAGTATGTAAAAATATCTTTCCAGTAGATGGTGACATTGCAACATCACGTTCCTAGAGCTTTAGCTAAGGAACACAGTGCTATTTCTTTGGGAGCCTTTTTCTTTGCATCTGCATTCAGTGACTGCATCCAGACAAAAACATGTTCTTCAAGTCTGGGATTGACTTGCAGCTCTTGCAGGACTTTTGGTGATTAACTTTTTGCAAAGTCCTGGAAGTGTCTCAGCCACAATGGAACTTAAGTTATTTAAATAATGAAAGCGTTGTGCGTGGATTCAAGTTCAAATTTATTTCTGTCTGTGTTTACTTTAATGGCAAAAAAATGAAGTAGTATTGTGGATGCTGAAAATGTCTATCTCTTTCTGGATGAAAAAAGGCTTAAAGTCAATGAGCTGATATCCGTGTTCAAGCCCAGATGGAGCTTGGCAAGAATTAAATATGGTATTGAGGGAGACTTGGTAGAGGAAAATCATCCTCCTGCTTTACAGCTTGTGAACCCTACACTGTGTTTCAGGGGTGGCTTTTAGAAGCTACCTGATGGTAAGTTCTTTCTTTTCCTCCTTTCCAGGTTTGGAGAGTTCTGCCTGGTGCATCTCTTACTGAAGAGGAATCCAGTAATGTTCTCCCAACACTTCATTGAGTGCATCTTCCACTTCAATAGCTATGAGAAACATGAGAAGTACAACAGGTTCCCCCAGAGTGTGCGGTCAGTTGAGCACATTTGTATCTCCTTTTTGCTAAACAATGGGCTGTCTGGCCATGCAGCTTTTGGTTGCAGCAAAGCACTCATGGCACTTAATAATTATGTATGCAATAGGGTGAAAACCGCTAGGGGAAACAGTGTTAAATTAAGTGTCCTGCCTTCCCCGTGACACTTCTGGGAGGACTTCTGCATGTGATTTGTGGGAGTGTGTGGTATCCTAACGGGTTTATGGGTCTTGAAAGCGACATTCAAGTATTCCTCGCTGATTTAAAGTCGTCTTATTTCTGTGAGTTCGCATAATGTGACTTGGCCCTTGTAAAATGTCTTGCTCTACCACAGGGCGAAGAATCTCTTCTCTCTGAAGGGAAAGGATAACAAAGAAAAAAGGATGCATATCTACAAGTTCCTACTAGAGCACTTTACAGATGAGCAGAGGTTCAGCATTACAACAAAGATCAGCCACAGCATCCTAGGTAAGGGTCTGTCTGTAAAAAATCTGGCAAACGAACTGGTGTCTATATAAAACATTAGGCTCTCAATCCAACCGTGTTATCTTTCTGTCTTTTACTGGAAACAGCAGTGCCAGTAAATACTTCTTATTTCTTCCCTGTGTGTTCCAGCATGCTTTGTGGATAAGGTCCTTCCATTGGACCTGGAAGCCAGTGAGCTGCTCTCGGATACTTTTGCAGTCCTTAGCTGTAAAGAAATCAAGCTATCAACTATGAGATCAAAACCCGATGAAGACATTCAGCCTGATGAAGATGAAATGGCAATGGCCAACGCTGTCATGCAGGCGGCACAAAAAAAGCTCATCTCGCAGGTGAATGGCACTTGATCTGGTGTGGGAAGAGGGCCGACCACCATACTAGGAGGAATTTTAACTTTTGGCGATGGAGAAACTTGCGCAAAAATGATCCAAGTAACGTAGCGATGCCAATGACATATACTGCGCCTGTAGGCTGTTACTCAGGCTCTGTCTGTAGGCCCACTCTGATCTGAGGGCACCTGTGGAAGCACTGTGTGTTGTAAAAAGAAAACATTAAGGCTAAATTTGTGAAGGATGCTTGTACTTGAGGGGTCAATTGGAGTGATCAGAAATGCGTTTCCTCTAAAGTCAGTGAAGCTATGCTAGGCTCGGTTTGTTCCACAGATCTCTTACGGGTAAAACACTTGAGTGTAACGATGTTTTTTGGTGCACATTTTGGCAATTTGCCTTCAGTGTGAGAACTGACTGAATTAGTGATGTATCTTAAAAGACTCCACTTAGGTTAAAAGCCTGTGTACGTGCACGTGGCATAAAAGCAAGCTTAATTGCGGTAATTCCCTTGCTATGGAGTGATAACTCCTCTCACTTAGGCCATTCATCTAACCACAGAGTGGCTTCTCCTTTATTGCATCGTGTAACTGTTCATGCCTTGTTCAAACAAAGGTTCAAAAGAAGAACTTCATAGAAAATATCATCCCAATAATCACGTCACTGAAGTCTTTGATGGAGCAGAAGAGGATCCCAGCTCTTAGGGATCTTATGAACTACCTACGGGTAAGGGGAAGTGTTTTCTTGTTGGGTTTTTTTTCCTCTCTTGCGTTAATGTGTTAGATGTGCAACCAGTAATGGAACGAACAGCCTTCTTAGAAGGAAATTTAGAAGGCATATGATGTTGTGACACTGCCACTGTGTTAAATAATGTGGGAGGTGGAGGGATTTTAGATAAGGATCTCGGAGTGTGTTACGTGTGAGCCTCCTCAGTGGAACGTGGGCAGAAAGCTTGAATGCTGGAAAGCTTTTTCGTGTTCTGAAGTACAAATTGGAATCGAAACTCTTAGTCTGTTAAAAACACCTCTGCTCTACCAACTGGTATTTCCTTTTGCACTTAAGCAGCTGTGATCTGAATGGAGACATGAATCAGTAGTCAGGAGAGATTTCTGAAAGAGTTTAAACATTCCTTATTGCTCCAGGAAATGATGCAAGATTACCGAAACGAAATCAAAGACTTCTTTGCTGTGGACAAGCAGCTGGCAGCCGAGCTGGAGTACGATATGAAGAAATATGAAGAGCAGCTGGCCAGGGAGAAGGAGTCAGACCAAGAGCAGGTCTCAGCAGCGCAGGCAGAGGTTGTTGGTGCCATTAACTCTGTACGCGTACTGTCTCCTCCGCTAAAGTTTGTGTACGCCTAACACCCAGATTCTGTATGTCTGTGGGCCTTGTTACAGCACTTTTAACAGAAGGGTTATGTAATGTTCTCATACCTCTTCACATTTGCTGACAGAAGCTTTGGTTTCAGAGTCATTTAATACACTTAGAACGACAACAAACAACACGCATTAGGCAAAGAGGAGCAGCAAACAATTAATGTAAAAAGAATTCAATTTAAAGGGAAAACCAAGTCTAATTTGCCACTGGCTGTGCTTACACGTTGTATTGCTCTCTGTTCCCAGAGTGCTAAAGATGATAAACAGGTCAAAAAGAAAAGGGTTCTTTTTGTCTGACTCTAGGTGTATACAGAGTGGAAACTTAGATCTGTCCTAGCCATGCAGATGCTCTTTTAAAGTCAACATAAAGAAATAAGTATGTGCTTGGGTCAATTGTCCTGAACTATTTTAGATACCTACCTTAAGATGAGATGACTTCTACCCTGGAAGTACCTTTCTCTCTCTGCTGCCTTTAAAAGAGCACCTATATATAGACCTCTAAACTAGGACATATATATCCCATCAAAACTTCCTGTTCGCTTCTTGTTAAAATTTTGGCCAATAAATTCTTTCTCCCTAGCACCCCTTTACGTCTATCGCACAAAGGGCAGTTCTTAATCACACAGCATGTAGGTCTGAGCGTCTTGTCTCTAGGGTTTTCTATGCTTGTATCCGTTGTTACACATATGATCTTTTCTCCTGTTTTCTGTAGCAACCTCCATCTTTGGAGACAGCTGTACCTTCTGGTGGCTGGAATAATAATGCTCAGTCTCCTGTAAGTGGGAGACAGTCCTTGCCACCTGGATCAAGTCCCTCCTCTGTGCCTTTTGAGTTTACTACACCTAGCGCTGATGTTCTGAAACGACCATTACTCAGTCGCAGGTATGGGTTTCTGTTTATATAACCGGTTATGATATTCTGCAGGGCTATTGCTTTGCTTATCCACTCCTTACTTAGTGGTATGAAAGTCACCAGTGTTGCAGCATAATCTTCTCCATTACATTTGGTGTTTAAGATCATAAAGGATTGAGAGGAGACAGGTCTCTCTCTCCTCATTACATGTATCTCATCTGGGCTTGCAGAACGAAATCACTTCACTGATTCTGTCATGTTTTTTGCCCTGTAGGCCAGCATCCTTGAGCACACTTGCCATCCTGAACTTTGCCAGGAAAGCAATGGAAGCCAGAAGCAAGCAACGCAGCAAGAGTGTTGGAGGAAGTTTATTGGCTGTATCGCATCCATCAAGCGCAGCTGACCGCAAGCAAGGTAGGAAGCTTGCTGCAAACTGATCTGGCATTGGACTAGATCTAGTTGACACAGCCTGATTGTTAGACCCTTGAGGTCTCTAAGTGAATACATTTCTATTCTTAATTATTTTCTTGTTATTTCTAGCATCCTTTCAAAGCCTGAATCGACAGTCTACCACAGAAAATGTTTCTGTGGTGGGCCGTGCAATCAGCACACCAGAACGTAAGTATAACCGAAGAAACCCTTTCCAAATCGGGCTGAGCACTCATTCTCTGAGAGAGGTAGCACTGCATGGCTCCCCTAAAGAGCAGAGAAAATTAGTCTTTGATAGCTATAGATTATGTATTTATCTAAATGGTAGTAAATAAGAACTGTTCTGAAGTTGAAGGTCTCGGATGAATGATGTACCTAGGAAAGGACAGTCCAATAGAGTCTCCGTTTACATGTCACAGGGTATTATAGTATTGAGTCAGTGCAGAAGAGCTTTTATTTTGGGCTGCTGAAGTAGCAGAGCTACTGCCCTTTCTTCTTTTATCGACTCTGGCATGCCGAGGAGGCATGTTGTCATGGTTCCTTAATAGCATGCATTGCCTGAAGTGTGCAAGATTCTGTTGCATTGAGACATTTGCTCTCCTTAACTCTGGAAGCATAGCTTAGCATTTTTTAGACTGAATTACAGAACCCTGCTGCGGAGGAAAATACTCAAGGTCTGGTCCTTTTCAGCTCTAAGACAGGGGTTTCCTGTTGTCCAAACAAAGGATCTCAGGTGAGCTACAACCTGCTTCTAGAGTAGGCAGTGAGCTGTGATAATTACAAGAGAACACAGAGATCTGCTCAAGTGGGATTAATAACCTGCATAGTCATTTCTGAGTGTGTGTGTGTGTCCTACCCTAAGAAAGAACTGAACTGAGCATTGGAGAAGGAATGATTTGGTTTTTTTACTCTGCTGTGGAAATTAAAGTAAAAATGGACAGAGAGGAATCTCTAATACACAAATCATGACAGTGTGCTGCACTTATGTCCGCTGCAGCTGAATTGCCATCTCACAAAACCTGACCTTCAAAAGTTAGGTTTTGTTGGAACGCTTTCCGACAGCCCCACAGCATTCCGCAGTGTCGCTTTCTGCAAGCGCAAGAGGCAGTTGTAGTAAAATGCAAGTGGAGCTGAATTCCAGCAGTAGATTCCCTTCCTTTATGTCAGTTCTCTGCTGAACTCCTTTAGGGCATCTCCGTTGTAGTGTGAATTATGAGTGTGATGAACACCCTCACGCACTCTGGAGAGAGCTCCCGTTAAGCTGGGAATATAGGTGGGTGTCTGACAGGTCATCTCTCATTAGGGAGTTGTGAATTGTTGTGGGGAGGAGTCGATGTTCCAGAAGCATAGGTATCTGACTGCACCCTTTGCCTGTATCTGTGCAAACACCTGACCTGCACGCACACGGGAGAGCAAACGACATGCAGCCAGTAAGGCAGTCAGCTGTGTGGCAGTCTGCAAATACCTGACATCCGCGAGCAGGCAGGAGCAAACCAGCGGCAGTGATGCGCATCCACTGGAAAATCTGACCCTTCTCTTCCCTGTATGCTCCACTGTTTGGCTAGATTTGTCTGCCTCAATGTTTCTCTTTGCTGCCTGAGCAACAAGCAATGATCTTTGTGCAAAAAAACTGGGGCCATGTTTTTAGAGAGCAGAAATCTTTAAGCGCCATATCTCTGTCTGGAAGCTTGCACGGCTGTTTCTCTTAAGCACCATATGGTGAAAAAGGAGGAAGAACGTTAATCTGCAGTGGTACTAGGGCTGAATTCCTACTTTGCTTCGAGGCAGCATGAGTCCTTCAGCAGGGAGACAAACTGTACAGAGCAGTATCATCACTTCAGTTAGCGTGTGTTGAGCCATCTGCATGGTGGCGCTGGGTCTTGCAGGCTGATAGACAATCAAAATAAAACATTTTTATTTCTCTGGTATATCGTTCTACAACTATTGGAGATGCAGTTCTTTGTAAACCATTTTGTACTCGAAGTTAAGAACAGCTGTCTCTTCTCTTTACCTTATTCGACTGTTCTGGCTGTCAGTCTCTCCCCTGCTGTCTTCGGGTCTCCTGCTCAACTCCTGCTTGTTACTTTGAGCATGGCTAAGTGGGTCTGGGCAAGTGCAGATTGCTTCACTGTGGTACATAAACACATGTTGTGAAGATACCACCTTTGATTGCATGGGAGTGCAATCCTACTTGATGACAGTCGATCCCTACTTGATGACAGTTCTCTACCATTTCCTCCCTTCCTTCCTTTCGCATAAACTTCTCATTAACCAAGATAACTTGTTAAGGCACATGCTGCATAAAGTCAGGACACTTGCAGGTCAGTCTTGAGAGATGCAGAGGTCAACTAAGACAGATAGATCAAGTTGGATTTCCACTACAAGCTTCAGTGGTTCCCTTCCAGAACAGGGAAGTAGTTAAAGAGCAAACCCAGTTAGCTGTAGACAGAAGTCGTTTTAGCAGAGTCTCCAACTCCTGGCCTATAAAGCACTTTCTACCTTAATTCCTTGTGAAAGATTCGGGAAAGATGAGCATAAAACAGAGTGTTGAGTAAAGTAAAATCTGAATATTGTGACATTTCTCCTGAGATAAATGACAGGAAAGAGACAGCTGACAACTATGGCCAATTCAGGCAAGCTAAATTCTACCTAGCTTCTTTGTCAAGCGATTCCTCTTTTCTGGCTGCAGGCAGTTCCTTACAGAAGGGCTGTTCAGGTCCTTTGTCAGTCTTCAGGGGCCCTGTATTCTGCTTCAGCTAGGCAAAGCAACTGGTCTGAATATAACGTGTTGTTGTGAAAGATGGCAAAGCTTCAATGGAAGGTGTGGCTTTCCCACCTAGGCAGGACAAGGAGGTGCATGACTGAGGTCCCATATTTAAAAGAATTTCCTCCACATACAAGGAAGGCTGTAAGTCTGGCGTATGAAGCTGATGTGCACAGATGGCTCATCAGACTCAGCACGTAGTTTTGAGGCTGGATGGGAAACACTGAGATCTGCTGGGCTGGAAAAGAGAGATGTATATGTGCTTGCAATTAACTGGATATAGTTACTCTGTGACACTTAAGTGTTCTGCTACAGCATGCCTTGCCCTCTGGCTATGTCACAAGCTGACTGCTAATCTGTGCTTTTTCTTTCAGAGACCATTAATGACTTGACTTTTGGTGCTGGGGTCAGTTACATCAGCTTGACGCACACACCCGGTTCAGCTCCAGGCAAGTTATCTTTGTGCTTCTAACTTGAGCAGGGAAAAAAACCCAAATGATCAAATCTGTGGCATTTTTTAAAATATGAAAATATATGCATTATTTGCAGAGAAGAAAGAGGCTGAGGACGAGCCAAGAGATATTATCTGTTTGACATCACCAGAGAAACCGTAAGTTCAACGCAGGTCTTAAAGAGCAGTCACAGTGAGAAAGACTGGTAAAGTGCTTTAAAATAAATGGTTGTTCTGCTTGCTTCCTTCTAGCCCGTCCCTGCCACGGGAGTGGAAAGTAGAATCCCCAGCAAGGAAAAAAAGCAGCCAGCGTGTCCCTCTGAGACGGTCCCAGCGGAGAACTCCACTGAAACCAGACAACTGATCCTTTCATTGATCTTTTGTACAGAACTATCATGTTGCCTGAAATCTGTCCTTTTCCTCTGTAATTATAAATCATTGTGGGCGCACGTCCTTCCTTCCTTACCTATTCTTACTTGGTTTTTACATGAAACTGTCTAGAATATGGGCATACAAAGCCTGCATTAACGCGTGTATGTATTATAAGCTGCCGCTGTTGACAAAGCTCACTGGAGTGCTAGAAAGCTGCAGTATAAAGGGAGGCTTGCTCTTCACTCACAGGATGTATAATTTGTCCATTTGGAAAAGAGCATAATGTTGCCACAAGCTTAGCAATAAATGCATTTATCACAGCTTGCAGGGAAGTGAGTGGCTCAGTTTATTCACTCGATCCCTCATTGACCCTTGTGGTTATGTACTAGAGTTGCTTTAATTTGAACAAAGGTAAAACAGCTTGTCACTGCCACACCCCTAAATCTGGTAATTGCACGCTACATCACCTCTTATTTGTTGTGCAAACTCCTGTGTGTATGAACAGCCTTAATGTTCTTTTATATGGAATATTTCCATTCTTGAACTATGTTATTTCCAACTATTAAAATTTTATGAAAATAAATGGTTACAGAATTAATTCCACCCACAGCTTCTCTCCTCTTCTTGATCTGACAGAGAAATTATTTTTTTCTATAGATTTCTACAGCCTCAAAGTCTCTTCTGCTACGTCGCTGGTATCTTAGGCACTCAGTTCAATTAATGTTGGACCCAGCAGCTTTTAAATATAGACTCTTATTTGACTGCAAGCAGGATATGAGTAACTCACTAAAATCAAGGTTGGTAAGTCATATGCATAGCTTTGTGCTCTGCGCAGATAACCTGTTTACCGTAAACGCGCCATGTAAATGCTGGAATCTGACCATTCCTGAGCCTCTCTAATGCTGTGTTAACCTAACTGAAGTTTTTCCATTGTTAACTTCTATTACAGAGCTCTTGCCCTAGATTTCATTGAAACTTGAAAATGGAATCTGTTTTATTCATGCTGGTTTGTCTTATTCAGGCATGAACAACAGAAACGGAGTAGGCTGTTCTGTACAAGTGGAAACAAAGAGGCTGAGCGTGCTTTTGCCACAGCCCTTCCAGAGGCACTTACCTCCTGCACTGGAATCCCATAATTTGCCCTCGCTTTCCCTATTCTGTTTTGAAGATCAGAGAAACCTTCAAGTGAGGTTAAACTTTATTCTGAAAAGCAAAGTCGAAACCTGGGAACAGGGGATGTATGAAATGGCTTTGGCTTAAGCGATGGTCAATTATGGCCACATCCATTTATTTTGTACCTTCTCTGCTGCCTTAAAATATTATTTAACCACTTTGAATGGTAAATTGGAATAGTTTATTTCCTAATTTGTGCTTGTCTAGTTTTTGTTCTGTCCTCGAGCAGCACTGAGATGAGCCCTGTGAGCATTAATCTGTCTTCCCTAGAGAAGAACCAGGGATAGACAAATGTCCAAGACCAAACTGATAAACGGCAACGTACCTTGGACTTTCTGTAACCTTCAGCCCAATACAAGTACATGAGTGCTCTGACAGAAGAGCCTTTCCCTTACTTCACTGAATTGAAAACAGAAGCTTCCAATAATATGGCTGTTTAAAAGCAAAAGCAAAACCAAACAACAAACCCTACAAGAATGCTTTATAGCTTGGTATTTATGTAAAACATTCTTGGCAAAGTTAAACATAATACATTAGTACAAACCTGAATATTATTCACAATGATACACTGAATTCCATCAATCAGATCTCATGAGCTGTATCAGGGGGATCACCTCCCTTTCTCTCGTTAGAGATGCCACTGTCACATTTTAGAACTTAAAAATAAGTCTTGATTCTTAGCTTGCTGGCTTTTCACATGAAGGCTGCCTTTGGCTCATGGTGAGACTGTAGATTGTGCTCCCATAGTGCCCAGAGCTACCCTGATTCAAACCTTTTCTTTCTCTCCCTTATTATAGGTATCCTAAAAGCAGCATAGAAAAGGAGTAGTGGATATACAGAAGGTGCAAAGGAATGTTATGCTCACTACTGTCATAATGATTAGAGGCAGCGTGCAGCCAGTGAACAGTACTGTGTGGCTTGGTTGAAGAAGGTAACCATAATGTAGTTGCAAGATAGCAGTGGTAATGTCCGAGTTACGCAGAGAACGTATGGTTATTGCTGCCCCATCCTTATTTTTACTTTCATTAGCAAAAGGAGAAGTGGTAACACTTTGTTTAGGCAAAACAAATGCAGCAATGGCATGTCCAGCGAGGCCCCAGAGAAACAAAGCAGATTAATGCAGAACACTAAAAAATAACAATGACAGTCCAAATCGTCAAGTATCCAAAATACTGTATACAGGAAAAGTTAAGACAACTCAATTCATATTGGAAATACAAGAACACTAAATTATGCTACATTAAAAAAAAATTCTTAAACCACAGCACAGTTCTAGTGTTGCATCCACATCTTGCAGTCTTATATTACCCAATGCTGTTCAACACTACCAACATACATGTTTCTGGGAAACACGTGTTTCCAATTATTTTCTCTAATGGCAAGAGAACTAGATTTGTGTTTTTTTCTTTTTTCTTTTACCATCTAGAGAAAAGTTGCAACTGACACTACAAAAGTGCTTTTTGTATTGAGCTTTTGCTTTCCCAACTTCAGGAACAGTTGCCTTGGCTATGCAGTTTAAACCTGTAAAGTTGCCATAGCTGTCACACTGTGTTAGTGCTTTAGGGAACTTGCAGAGGGGTAGCAGACATTGAAGTCACTCTGTCACCTTGTTGGAACTGAATCCAAAAGCCATCCCTGGATATTTCTTGCAACAACAAAAACAAAGTGTTGGTCACTGGCAAGAAAAGTAAGGGTTTTTTTATATAAAAAAGTTGATAGCTCCTGCCATAAATTTACAAAAACTATCCCTGAGTGACTCTGTTCTGTGTCTGGTAAGACCTCTTGTGACAAGGAAATTGCTGAAGCTAGCTTAAGAGGCAAGAGATGGTGTTCCACCTGCAGTTTTTTATT
The DNA here is from genome assembly GCF_035582795.1 of Mycteria americana. Classification (NCBI taxonomy): domain Eukaryota; kingdom Metazoa; phylum Chordata; class Aves; order Ciconiiformes; family Ciconiidae; genus Mycteria; species Mycteria americana. Next base: position 5,295,395 of record NC_134383.1, read on the forward strand.
ACGCTTTGCAATAATACTGATATGCTCTGACAGTGCCATACTATAGCAACATTTGAGCTCCTCTCTGTAGCTTAAAAAGTAAAAAAATAGCTACGTTACTTAAACACTGCTGGCATCATGTATTTACACTTTAAATAGAAATGTTACCTTTTCTGAAGTAATCAAAATATATCTTTGCAAAAAATTTAGAATGTGGGATTTTACAAAATAAATGGAGAAGGTAAAAAATCTTGAAGACATCTCAGTACCTTTTATGGGAATCTTAGCCCCTGAAAGTATTTGGCTTTAATTTTCCTGAAAGCGATGTCTTAGCACTAGGTTCTCTGCCTCCACTATAAGCCTCTTTAAAACACCAAAAGACACAAGAGGCAAGCCTGCTTTGTGGAGATTAGAATGAGGGGTTACCTGTGTGCAATGGGTTTTCTATAAAGCAGTGAACAGAAGCAATCCTTCTGGCCTGATGCTACCCATGTTTCATGTTAAATGCAGTAACGAGAATTCAGTAAGTTTACAAAAGGGCTGAGAACATTAGTTGCATTTACTGTATTGGTATCTGTCACTGTAGGCTATTCAGATACCCCGTTCTGCACCTGAGCAGTCCGAGTCAAAAGCGCAAGACAATCACAAATGTGTAAAAGTCACCAGCCAGGCCTGGGCAACAAGCTGCTGAGAGGAAGACTCCCCCTTGCATGGATAAATCTTATTCTTTGAAGTCCGTCTATTGCCGTATGAGCACCTTTTTTGTCTACTAGTAATTTGTACTAGTAATGTCTACTACACGTTTACCTAACGCTGTTCCCCTGGTTGGTTTGCACATTGTGGCTGTGTCCCTGCAGCACAAATAGAAGGCAATTCCACAAACTTCCACAGCCCAGTCTCTTGGGAAGTATTAAAACCCTTCCTTAGTCCAAGGACAGGTTTAGGTGATCCTGTTGGTATCTCCAGAGGCAGGGGAGACGCAAGTTGGGCAGTGAGGAGTTACTTTAAACTTTGGCAAAGAAAAAAAAGATATACAGATAGCTAGCTATCGAGTTCTTGTGTGTTCCAAACTCTTCCGAGCGCGCTTCATTCATCTTTTGCTCTCACTTTGAGTTCCTGGAGGAGGTATTTTCACACTTGCTTTTGCTGGTTTGCAATATTCTTTCGGTGTCTTATATGACAAATGAAGACTTGTGTCTGAAGTCACCCTGCAACAAAACAGTTCTGGATGTAGGAAGGATCTAGTGGCTTTTCCAGGCACCTCTTTGTTCCTGCTGCCCCCAACTGCAACATGCCCGGGAAAGGTAGATCCGATCTGTGTAACTTCTAGCATTCGGTCTAGGTAGCACCCCCTTCCAGCTGGTAAGGAGAGGGAGACACCAGTTGTACTGGCCAGGTGCTCCTTCTCCTTCTGTCCTCCTCACGTACCAAGGCATGGCAGGGGACTTTCTTATTCCCTCTTCAGTATCTCTGCTAATAGGGAGAGGCTTTTTCTGATCTTAAGCTTAGTGATCTATTCAAATCCCAAAATGCAAATTCTCTTGTAAAAACATTGTGGCCTGCCCACTTAATCCAATGAAACTCATCCTAAGGGGGTCAAGCTATAAGATAACTGACACAGAGCAGAGCTGCGTTTGATAGCTGTTGGCATCAGTCACTTAAGGCAACTTAAACTGTTCATCGTTTCTAAGGAAATGACTCAGCCTTCACCCTTCTGTTTTCTATCTGTTCTACAGCCTTGCTCCTGAGTGGTGCCCACTCTAAGAAAGTCTGTAGGCCCTAAAAAAGCTAGTAGTGCTCTGCCCACCCTCTTCCTCTCCTAAACAGAGAGATGTTAAATGCAAATCATTTGTTACCTCATCATCTGTCCGGATATAGTTAACACCATCAGGTTTTGCTGGAGTCTTGTAGCTGAAATAAAGGAAAAGAACTCATTTCTGGGACAAGGAGACTGCAGGATTTTGGAAGGGAGGTTCTGAGAAAGATGAAAAAGAGGAAGAGCAGCCGAATGAAAAGAAAGCAGAGAGAAACCCAGCTCATTGCTCAAATGATAGATCTGTGCTTATTCCATCATTCATCATGACTGGGATTTTTTCTAAATTCCCCTTCAGCACAGGGTAAAAAGATTGCTGTATGTTTCCACAAGGCTAACTCTGCAAAGAGATTAACTAATTCTTTTCTGGGCTCTCCTGCTCTGGTCCCTGTGCACTACCTTTGTGTGCCTCCTGTGTTGTTTTCTGTGGCAATTACAAAGTTCATTTTAAACCTTCACTGCCAGATGCCTTCAGCATTTTCCTTAGTTATAAGGAAGCGCCATTTGGTTGCAATCCCATAGGAATTCAGAATTTATATACGACTGTCAAGTCCAGTGTATGCCAACCCTCAGCTGCATTTAAAAAGGATATTTGGAGCTTTTTCTGAAAACCAAACCAAACAAAAAAAGACGGGACTTCTGCTGAAAAGCAACGTTTAACATGGAACAAATCTGGCTGGTGAGAATCTTGGTTTTACATATATTATCTCTTCTACAGATTCTGTAAGGATATCAAGGCTTGTTTCTGATGCTAATGCTGTTGTTTTTAATGTTTTAATGTGCATTCTAAAATGGTTGGTTTTAATCCCAAATTCAGGTTCTCACAACTAGTGAGATTTCCTGCAGAGAGCCTACTCTTCTGCATATATTTTCGATGCATGTCCTGATGCTTTAAACTAATTGTGCAGTGAGCTCTGTTTGTTAAATTGTAGACCTCGTACACATAACCTACTGGACAAACACCTGTAGGCATTTAATTGTGCTGATCCCCCCTTCCCGTGCAAAGTATGAGGATATTAGAGCACAGCTTTCACTCCTCTGTCTCGTCTTGGTAGCAAGCACAAGAAGCAAGCACAAAATTCTCCCTTAGGCAAATAAACCTTCAGCATGGTGCAGGGTTTACAGTGGGGAATTGGATACTTCAAGAATGGGGTTGGCCTGTAGTCTTTGGTAGGGAACTAGGAAGAAATATGTCCAAGTCAGGCACTGAAATACATTTTAGCCACCAATTTCTGGCGCCCTTCAGACTACTTCATGCTAGCTGTGGGCACAGGGACTTGTATAGGAACACTTTGAATCCCAGCTTACCTTTCCCCGCTCTCTTTGCTATTTGCAAAGTAACCCCTTCTGTAGGCGCAGCAGATACCAAGAGTGATGAGCACCAAAACTGCTAGGACCACCAGGACTCCACCAATTATCCCACCAATATTGAGGTCATCTGGCAAAGAGAGAAGCCATCATCCAGTATTCCCTTAAGGCAGCAGCAATATTCTAGCTTTACATACACTAAAATGACATCTCTCAAATATTTTAAGCAAACGCCAATAATTCATAGGGAACTAGTGAGTCCCTGATTCCAAGACTAAAACTGATCATGAATCTGAACAGTGTCTTAATGTTTCCCTGAATTTTTAGATTTTTTTTTCTTCCTGTGTTTGGGGCTACGAGAAAGCAGGAAAGACTTGATGCTCTAGGATGTCCCCCTTCTTTCCCTATGGTGATGACAATTTACTTATGGTGTTATATTAATCAGCATTGATGAAAAGTATGTAGAGCCACTCACAGACTTCCATCTCCTGCTCCTCACACTTGGCAAAGCCAGCATCGTTTGTTGCTATGCAGGAGTAACGGCCTGTGTCGCCTTTGTGCACGGCATGGAAAACCTGGTGAGGAGAAAAGCAGGGGGGAGCAGGACGTGAGAGACAGAAAGCTCTGTGAGGGTATAAGCATGTATAAGCACCTCTCCATTGCCCAGGCTTCACGGTGGGCTGTGAGACATCGTTCCCTCTTTCTAAAAAGGCATGTGGTATTGGCAGTGATCAAAACCAAACAGCTAGGGTAATATCTTCTTCCATCATTAATCTTCCCTTTCCCAAGTCATCCAGATCCTAGAGCACCTAACCTTCTTCAAATTATACCTTCCTTGAAAGCCATGCAATGACTTTTTTCTTTTACAAGTGACCTTAAAAATAACCTGTCCAGCAGAACAAGTCTTGATTATGACTGTAAGGGCATTACCAGAGTGCCTGTGGTGGGGTTCAAGGTGTAGGAGGAATTCTGGAATTTGGCATTTGATTTCGTGTCTGGTGATAAAGGTTCACTGTTGCGGTACCAGCTGTAAGTGGACTTTGGGTAACCTTCATTCTCGTGGCAGTGAAGAGATGCTGTCTTGCCAACAGGTACAGCTTTAGGCACAGTGCATCTAGGAGTCATAGGTTTCACTGTGGGAAAGACACAAACCATGTGAATGGCGCTGCTGACTAGAACCAAGTAATTTCTGACATACTTTCTAAGATGGCTGTGCTACAAAGCCGTCAAAACTTTCCACCATTTCCAGCTGGTTTTAAACAACAAATTCCGGAGTCTGTTGAGTGCCACTGTTTCAACTCTGGAGAGACTCACAGCCTCTTCTGTTAGCTAGCAGTGCTTGCAGAGGTATCTGGGTTTAAAGTAATACCTTGGACTGTAAGCTGGATATTAATCTCATCTATGGTTTTAGTGTCAGAAGGTGCTGCTACTTCGCAGCGGTATGTGGCAGTGTCCATCCGGGTGGTGTTTTTAATCACCAGTGATGTCCGGCTCAGAATTTCTGCACGAGTCGCAAAGTCTCCTGATACAGATAAAAAAGAGAGAAAAATTTCAGGGTAGTCACACAGACTAACTTTAGGCATCTGAATTAAGTGGTTGATCTTGGACTCTTTCTGGAGTCAAGAGAACCACCTGAAAGGAACTCGAAGCTCTAAAGTTAAGAGCCTTCCTCTCACCAGTAACCACAAAAGAAACCAATGCTGCTAACCATATAAGAGGATGAACTGGAAAGCACTACCCCAAATCTCAAAAACTGTGGCAAAATTGAACTTCCAAGACAGCCTCGGGTCTTGTCTCCTTTGGAAGTTTCATTTGGATGTGGCTGTTGGTCCCATCTAAAGTGTTGGAGTCATAGTCATTCCAGATGGAGTCAATCCCTACTGGCAGTCCTGTGTTTGAGTTTCAGCATTCAGCCAAAGAGTCTGCTTCTAATCACGTGCTCCCAGGATGCTGCACAGCACTGTGCTACCTCAGCAGTAAGCACTGACAGCTCCAGACAGAGATCCCTTCTGAAGTGCAGGTGGAGCCCTCAGATTTCATATAGAAAGACAGGAGGGGTCAGTGTCTGGTCCCGAGAGCTCAGATACCCAGTGACCTCCAGCAAGGACCAAGAGGTGCTGGAGAAGGCAAGCTGTAGCATTTGCTCTTACCCCAGGAGTATCTCCTACATAGGATCTCACCCCAGGTCTTTGTGACTCCCTACTGTGAACTGTCAATAATGAGGGCAGAGAGCAAAGAACATCCTGCTCTCTCTCCATCTTGCACTTCGACTGCTGAACTCTAGTTCCAGACGAAAGCAGCAAGACAGCCAGAGGTCCTGCCTTTTACAGACTTGTTTGTTCTCAGTTGTATTGTTTCTGAGGCTGTTTTGGAAGTCTAAGAACAATGAATCTTCATACCCTGCATTTTATTGTCAAAAAACACGTAAGAGGTTTCGCCATCTCGGATTTTCTTCCACTCGATTCTGGGATCTGGTGTTACAGTGGATTTAATGATGCAGGACAGCTCAACACCTAGCAGGAGAAATAAAGGAAATACAGGTTAATAGGAAGCAGCTGTATTTTTGCTCTGCTTTAAGCAGTCTTGCACAGTGTTTTATTAGGAGATGCTGCCCAAAAAGCAAAGCCTTCTCTTTCATCTGCCTCACAAACAGAAACACTGCTGGGTTCCAGGAGCTATTGGGGAAGATGGATTTTGGCCAGCAAAAATAATAGCCGAACAGATATCAACTATGGAGAGAAATGAACGCACTGTTCTCTACAGGCTCTAACTTATGGCAAACAAGACCTTATGACAGGGTGAGTCCACAGCACTGTCTTGCTGCTAATCAGAGCCTACAATGTGAGTCAGGGATGCAGAGTCTCCCTGGGTGGTGTCTGGTAATGTACTGAGGACCGTGACGCCTGGGGATAAATTCAGCAAACCCACTCCCCTTTGAAGCAGGCATTGTCATCTCCGTCTCCTCTACAGAAGAAGGCATCGCAGCAGGGTTGAGAGGTGGCTTACCCAGTATCGCATTGCACGTCTGTAGTACGGCCAAGATAAAATATAAATTTCCCAACCCCCTTTTCAGTATATTAATTGCAAGGCAACCGCCTTTCCTCCTTTTGGGATCCAGTTCAAAAAAGCACTTAGGCAGACACTTTGCAATGCCAATGGCTTGCAGGGGACTTCACTAAACCATTTCAAGCAAGTGCTTTGCTAAACAGGGAGAGATACAGACGTATTCTTAAGCGCTTTTCTGAATCTCAGGCTCTCGGTTGTCCTGCTTCCCCCAAGGAACCAGATACCATGAGCAACAAGCAAAATTTTTCTCAGTTGTTTGGAGTGATGCAAATCCCAGGCAGAGGGCAGTGCAGCCATCGCGTCAGGCAGCCAACGGGCCCCCGCAGCACTCACTCTGGAATTCCTGCACCACGGGCTTGGTGTTGCTGGATGTCAGTTCCACAGCCAAGAGTCTGCAGCCTGGAAAAACAAACAGAAGGTAATAAGAAATAGCACAGCTCATAAGTCACCCAGCTAGAAACACACTGCCTGCTGAGAAATCTTCTCAGCCAGCTACAAGGACTAACTTCCCCAGATAAAACCTATTCCTGGCTACTAATGCCGGTCCAGCAGGCCTAAGTTTATTTAGGAGTTGTGGTGTAAATACAGGAAAATATAATTGTTACAAGTAGCAATTAAAGAGGAGGATTAACATAACGGCACAAAACCAGTGCCAGCACAAGCCATTTCCTTGTGCCTTATGCTTATTTAGATGGTAAAGGAACTCTTACTCTGACAATGCAAGAGTGAATGTATTATTTTGCAAACTAATTTGATGATCAGGAAAAGACAGGAAGCAGACCAACCTCAAGAGTTCCGGTCAGTTCCTAGAAGATGAAATGTGCCAGGCCTCTAACATACGCTGATTACATCTTCAAGTATTTTAAGACTCAGCATGGTAATGTAAAACGCAAGGTAGTAAATCATGAAAGGACTGCGATTCAGGAGAAAACAGAGGAGTTCAGCTCTTTGGGTAGAGTCCCGGCCAGACTGACACTGGGACAAAAGCTCAGTCATGCAATGCTGCAAGGCATCCTTATACCACAAGCTATTTCCCTTTACTGGCCTTCTTGCTCTGAGCACCGAAATGTTTCCAATTAATACAGTAGTTTTCCATCTTTCGTGTATGATTTTCTTTTGAAAAATCTGCCTTCCGTGTCTTTTCTGCTGTGTATTTCACCGGAGCAGGCACCAACAACGTTCACGTGCTACTGGACAGCCAAACTCACAAACAGCTCTCCTGAGGGAGAAGGAAGCAAGCAGGCAGTTTCCGACACGGCACAGTAGAAAGCAAGCGAATCAGACAGCAGAGGCCAGCCATGCCTTCACCATGGAGGATATTTTGGAACCGGGTGTTCTGGTTGTTGCAAAGCCCATCACCTCTCAGTCAGACTATGGTATTCTGCAAAACACAGGCTGCTCCAAAGCCCTGTCTTACAGACTATAATCGGTGCCAGATAATCAGCTACAGGGGGATGCCATGGCCCCAAATGCAATTTTGCTGTTACAAATCCCATCAGAAGTTTGTTGAAGTCTAGGGGAGGATGCCCACTGACTTCACTGGGCATTCGCTCAAACAGCAAGTTAAAGATGATGGAAACATGACGCGTCAAGTGACATGGGAAGAGATGTATCTAAAGGTTAAGACTGTTTTACTCTGAGTAAAAAAGTCATAACAAACCTGAATAGAAAGCAGAAAAGGCAGCTGAAGGGAGGTGTGGAGAAAGAAAGGATCTTCAGCATCACAACAGACAGCTGGAAATTCCTGTGTGCTGGCCTTCAGGGTGGAAAGCTTTTGGACAGAGAGAATCTGACAACGCAGGGGCAAAATTCCTCTGGTGAAGTGGATCAGACAGCGTAACAGAGCAAGGCAGCAGTCTGAGAAACACCCAAGGGCTGCAAAGGCCCTCCCACTGAAAGCTCAAGGGCCTTGAACACCTAAAATCCCTTCAGCATTTTTGAAATGTTCCCCGCCGATTCTTATCCCTCATTGTTCGTTAAATACTGACGCCTTCCTCGGTGCCTTGGCTCTCTGTGCTTATACCCCAAAGACCACTGGGGAGAGCTGGAGTTTGGCAAGGTTTAGAAGCTGTCTTTGTGTACAAAATAGTTGTTACTCACATAAAAGCCACCGGCTGATGCAAACTAATAGTTGGCCCAGCCAAAACTGCTCTTAGCAGGACACTTCCACCCTTCCCCCTTCTGCACTTGAGACATTCATGCAGCATTTGGGAGAAATCCAATATTGAACTAAGATGACAGTGCTCTGGACTATAATGTAGCTATTTGGGAGAAGTCTTGTGTATCAGAGCTGAAATGAGTAACAGGGCAGTACAGCGAGCACGTTGCTTTCAGCCTGCTTACGCTTTACTTCGGAGAGCCAGGAGAATGCCATTTTCAGAGCTGGTTCTCAGCAGGTTGAAGCAGGTGCTCGGGACTTGGTTTGTTTCAGTCAGGAGGTGGTCTAAGCAACCACGAGTAATTTGTTCAAGTCTGCTGTGAAGCAGAGTCCATCTTCATCAGGCCTGGTGCTTCCAAACCCACCCCTTGAAAAAAGGTAATTATGCCACAAGACGCTGACACGTTCCTTTCCCTCTGTTCGTCCTTTGATCCTCTCAGGTGTTCTGTCTGGGGTTGCGATCCTTGCTTTGCTCCCTCGTGAGCACAAACAGATTTCACTGATCCCAGCGAAACCCCAGAACGTTAGAAGTAGCTAGTCACCAGAAGACAAGAAACAATCCTGGGAAAATCCTTTTGAAATCTTTGGACGTATTTTCAACACCGCTGTAGGGCACTTTGCACCAACAAGGCATTTGATTGCTTCTGCTGTGAGATTCCTGCTGCTGGAACCAAGAGAGCTTTTCTTGAGGGCCCAGGCCTGAGCACTCAGCTTAACTGTGGAGATACTGGTTGGCTTTCTGCTTGGGACAGGTGGCTCTGATAACACGTTTGGCTCAGTTTTCAAAAGGGGGGGAAGTTGCAGTTTCTGCTTTCTTCAGAGACAGCACCCTCCTTCATCGGGGAACTGCATTACAAAGATGCTTCTACAAATGACAGCTTTCTTCTGAGATCTGAAGTAGCAGATGACTATCAAGAGTTGCACTGCACCTGAAGAGCTGAAGAAGACAGCTTGCACAGCATCTATCTGGTCTGTACTATCCTATAAATCTTCCTTTTGGAAATGCTAGAGAAAGATGGGGAGGGAAAGGCACATGGCAAAGGCTCCTTGTTCCTTAAAGGAACCTTGATACACCAGTTAGCTTTTTGTTATACGTTTCTGTTTAGACAAGATCTTTTTTCAGAAAAATTGTGTCCCATCAAGTAGATAGCATGGTAACAGTCCTACTGAAGTACATCTACTGTAGCTACAATATAAGTTCAGTTGAAGGTGGAGATAGTAATACCACAATGTTGTGTTACTCTGAAGGAGTTATGACTCTAGAAGTATTCACTCCAAGATCGTGGGACTCCATCAAACTCCAGCCCCATCTCATTTCTCAGAAATTGTTCACAGCAGGCTTTTTCCCACCCACTAAACACAAGAGATTTAGGTCTATCCCTCAGGCACAAAGCAGGATGACAACGAATTTTAGACAGAAGCCGAGTCCTTGGAGACTGTGCGAGAGGTTCTGACATTATTACGTGTATTGACTGTGGGCAGGGATCAATGTGGCTGCTTAAATCACCGCTAAGACAGATTTATTCTGTGTGTGGCAGAAGAATACTGCAAGTAGCATGTTCTAAATAACAAGAAGGCTATAGCTATGCAGGGATCAAAACAAAACAAAAACCCTGAGAGACCACGCCAGATTGCAATGCAGGAGCAGAACACCGTTACAGCTCTTCTTAGCGTTACTTTGGGGTATCCCTTGTTCACCAGTCTCCATGGGGCTGGAGGAATCTGCACCAAGCCAGTGCTTCCCAGCTGTTAGCACTCTCCTGCTGAAGGAGCCTGGGCATCTGTGCTATGTCACATTTCCCTGCTGTTGGCAAGTCTTGTCTCTTTGGTGACCGCAGTTAGGGGTTGCTTTGTTTTGCGTGTTAAATCATCATTAGTGGTGACTGCCACCTTTTAAAAAGACTATTCCAAAGACGTTCCTTTAGACCTCTTTCAGCCCAGGGCAAATAAGCAGCAAAGGTTTTGTGTTATGTCAATCTCACTTCAAAAGCCTCAGCACCCAGGATTTGGAGAACAGCCGGGCATAGACATGCATTCCTTTCCAGAGCAGCATACATGCCACAACAGACGCACCTACCAGATCTGTATGTGCTACATCTCCGAATACCTACCAGATCTGTATGTACTACAGACTCAGCCAGACATATGGTTGAATCCCAAATGCCATCAGTTCTCCAAAATAGAATCCAGGACAAGGCAGTGAAGTCTATAGCATATTCTTATGGCACTTCTTTCAGCTAAAGAGATCCAGCCCATGCTTGTTACTGTGACTCATGTTATCTGAATCATTTAAAATGCTACACCGAAACTATAGTTTCAGAAAAAAAACCTAGCAGCTTTATAGACAACTAGACTGTGTTAAATCTCCTATCTCTGTACTGGGTTTAAGGTAAAGCCTGACCTTCCATCTCCTTCCATCCCAATATCTTCTCTGTTTAAAAACTCTAGGCAGAAATTTGAAGAGGACGTGAAGTATTCCTAAAGTATTATTGGCAAGGTAAAAGGGATGACCAGGAAACAGTTCAATTAAGCTGCTGCCAACAGCCTATGCTGCAGTATTGTTCAATGCTTCTTTGCCGATATTGCAGTTACCTGATACGGTAATTTTAGTTAATGCGCTGTCAGGCACAAGCAGTACAAAAACATGCAGCTGCATTTAAACACCTGCCCACTAAAGCAACAAAAATATGCCTTGCTTGAGGTGTCCATCATCGCTAAGCCGTTCCTTGATTTGCAATTCAAAATGGATCTAAGCCATGTGGGAATGCTGCTATGAACCACATGCCTTGTTAAGCATCTTTGCTTTCTGGGTGGTTACCCTGTGTAGCAGGAGTGCTACTGAGTGAGCGTGAGTGATATCTTGTTAGGTGTTAGAAACATGTTAGCCGAACCCGCTGCATGTCAGCACATTTATGACTGCCAGTTTGGAGATGCCCCCTAGAGCATCCATCCTCAATGCCGTGAGCTGCAGTGAAAGAAACGGTGACAAGGACGACAGAGCAGAGATGATCAGAGCAGCAGGCAGGAGACAAGCATTGTTGTTAAGGGCAGCCCAGCTGACCCCAGGACTGTCCCTGCCTTAGAAGTGTTGTGTGTATGCGGTAGGGAGGAAGCTAACTGTTAAATGTGTGAGAAACCTCCAGAGGAAGAGCAGAGGAAGCCACACAGTGCTGGACTGAGCAAGACAAGGAAGAGGGAGGCCAGGTCTCTGCCCTCAGCTTATTTTGAGGAAATCGTGATAAGCCCTAACTTTCAGAAACATCCGACCATCTGCACCTTGAAATATCCATCCCTTTGTCTCTCAGTGCTTCAGGCTCTTTACCCTCCTTCCTTTCTGTCCCCAGTGCATCTCACTGCGATTCCGCAATGCAACTTGTGCCAGCGTAGACAAGGTGGTGTAGGATAGGCAACACGGCATGGCGTAGCAATGAGATACCAAAAAATACCTAACCCACTCTGGCTCTGGTAAGTTTTGGTGGGGTTTTTTTTTGTCCAGCTGTCCCTTGGCTGGGGTTTTGGGAATAGCTTAAGGGACTTAAATGCACTTGTGATATATAAAGACTGGATTTATAAAGAGTGCATAAATGTGTGGGCAGGGAATGAATGGCATACCTCATTCTTATTGAATTTCAGTGGGAATTAGGCATCCTATTGATCCTCATTTACATTTTTTAGGTGTCTCACTACCTTTCTAAGTGACAGTTCATATAGGTCTGTTTGAAAAACCCAGCCTATGCCGTCAGATGCAGTCAGTAGGATTTTGCTTTGTAGTACTCAGTCTTAACTTTCAACCCTTGCCTCCAGTCCAAGGAGCTGGCTGTATGTTTGCTCTGGCATCCAAGTTGCAGGTTAAAAGCCCCTTCAAGCTGACACAAGGGAGCAGGCAGGTGGACCGTGCTGGTCAAGTGACCAGGCATTGCTGCGTGCCTTTCTTTTATTCCAGTTTTCCATGGTGCCTCCCCGAGATCAGCAAGCCAAGCCTGACTCACGGGTGGGCTGCCCTGCTAGAGAACAATGTAGATGTGCAGTGAGAGATTAGCGAACAAAAGCTTAGGAGTGTCTCCGTTCAAATTAAGTAACAGATGGACCTGGTCTGTGTGGGAGCTGATAACGGTTATAAAAAGGCCATCACCAGACTGTGGCCAGCCCACCCTGGAAAAAAACTCACTCGGTCGTAAATCCTCTGTGCTGTTATAGCTGCTTGTGATAGTAAGGCTTTATTTTTACCAGCTATCATAAAACAGCATGACTTATTTTAGATGCATGGCTTGTACTGCTCAGTTAAAAGGGTGCCAGCTCTCTGATAGACACCTACAAACAGAGGAGATGTGCCCGCCTGGGCAGGGAACATGAAGCATAATTAACCCAGAGAAGGCAAATGCAGTATTACAGAGCAGAGTTTGGCGCTCCACATGGTTCTGGTTTTTGCTTTTCTCCTCTCCTAGGTACCTACCTGATAGCACTTGTTTATTCTGAAATGCTGATAATAAGGGCGTCTCTGGTGGTCTCGGCAGGACCAGGACCCCACAGGACAAAGTTGTGTGGAAAACCATTGAGTATTTGCATTCATCTGAAGATGTGAAAATTTCGGATTTTGCTCTTACTTCACTCTCTTCCTGCTCACCACTAGAGAAGGCAAGGAGATGCCTGTCTGCCAATAGAGTACATACAGTTCTGGAACAAAATCTCAACCTGTTTAAATCTCCTGACTTAAACCAGCACCTGAAAGACCTGACTGCATTTGCTGCAGAGAAGAGGGCTCATTAGCATCCAGGCCATGCACACAATCTTTTTCCTTCCTTTTTTTTTTTTTTTCCTTTTTTCCCCCTTTTGGACAGGAGGATTTACTGTTCTACCTCCTAATCAGACAGCAAAGCCATTGGTATACACACAGCTTACACACCCATACTCAGTAGTGAAACAGGTTGCTATCAAGGAGATACAGAGCCCTCTTAAGACAAAAACCTCTCTGCAAAGCAGTCTCCTTCTGCAGCAAACCTTCGTCCTCTCTTCCATGCAGGGAGGGAAGTGTAGGTGTTGCCTGGTGAAGACCGCACAGTGCTTTCTGATGGTTTCCCAAAGTCTGGTTTCGTCACATTGGGATGCAGCTGCAGACACACCGCCTCAAATACCCACCTGACAAGGGCTTCTGGAGGTAAGAATTTCGCAATCTTTGGTTGCAGTTTTGCTCATGGCATTGCAGTGTCTTTAGAGATGAGATATTAAGGCCCTGCATATCTGCACCTTCACAAAAATGAGACAGCATATGCTCAAGATCAGATTTGCACACCACCCACTTTGCAAATCCTTAGGCCTGTGCTAGGAGGAGGCATCATGAGCCATGCTCCAGAGCTGTCTGAACAGGGAGAGTTCAAGCTTACTCACAGCCTTAGCATAAGCCTGAGCTCTTGGCTGGACATGTTGAGCTTGGACCTAGTCCACCAGTAGGTTCTCATGCTCTGCTCTGCCTAAGGGAGCACAGATGCTTTAGGAGAGAGCCAGAGCTAAGCCGATGGCTGGCAACCTGGGGAGAAAGCTCCCAGGTCGGAGGGCCTAGCACACTTAGCCCATTTTATTGAAATAGATTTTCACCTGTCAGATCAGACATGGCTCGAGAGACCAAGAGCCAGCTCCGCAAAGGTAAATGCTGTTGACATTAAGGGGAAGATGGGCATTTAATACTTTGCAGATATGGCTGTACGTGCCTTGCCCAACATTTTAATCTGTGCATGATCTGGTCCTAGCTCTCCTATTTTCCCAAGCTCATACCCCAGTTTCTGGCTTTTCTCCTGGAAAGGACTGAACGTACGTGCAAGACAGGAGAGAAGCAATACTTGGGTGGATGACTAATACTTAATACTTAAAAGAAATTAAGATGGAAGCAGCAAGGGCTAGAGAGTTTGCAGCATGTCAGATTGCATCTCTTTCTGTAACAGAATTTCGGGCCATCTTCAACTCAAAGAAAAGATGGAAAGAGTTAGAATTTGCCCCTCAAAATCTGGAATGAAGGGTAATAGAGAGGGAACAGAAAGGAAACATGAATAGGAAAGCTGTGCATAGAAGAGGCTGTTATTACCAGCCCTTGCACTCCTGAATTGCTTCTCCCTTCCCAAGAAAGAAATGTGAGGCTGAACTGAAAGTCTCCTTTTCCTTAGGTAAGCAACATGGAATAGGGCACGTGGCTTCTGCGTTGTATTAGGTACCACTAACCAGGGGACTGAGTCCTGCCCAGATCATTTATTTTGCCTTGCTACTGGCCTCTGAGGTCAAGCCCCTTACACAGATGCTTTGGGCTTGCAATGTTATGCTGACTCTCCAGGAGGAAAAAACAGGGGCAGGTGGCCTTGCTGTGTGGCTCTGAGGGAAGGCCATTAGGCAGGAGAGCTTCTAATTACGGCTGCACCAAGTCTTTGGCAAAAGCCAGAAGAGAAATAAGGCAACAAGGAAACAATTACAGATCACTTGGCTAGGAATGTATCAAAACAGTCACATTGTACTGAGCCCTGTTCTTGCCATTTTCATTAACGAATGGACAGCGTAATTACATCTTCAAACTGGTCTGGCTCACAGCCAAGATGGACCATGAAAATTAGTGCATTCACAGAAAATGGGACATGGGAGGATCTCAGGAGGTCAGCCCAACCCCACCTCTGCTTTACGGCATGAAAACCCAAGGAATACAACTGGCTGGGCCCCTGGATGTCTGCTGAGGTTCTCACATGCACTGTTTCCCCATGATAATTTTCATCTGTTTAAATGCTGTACATTTTATCAGTAAAGCCTCAGTCCCTTCAAATTCAGTGTCCCCTGCAATTCGGTAAGGATGTACAGTTCCAGTTCACTGGAGGAAAAAAACTGAGGAGTGGGAAGCCACAGGAAGAGTAAGGAACATACTGTCTCAGCTGGTATATCTCAGAGTGCATATACCACTCTGTGATCTGTTTACCGGATGAGAGTGCCTTACAACAGCAAAAGCAAAGGCCAGGAACAAAAATGGTGAGCACTGAAGAGAAGTAGGAATATTTGCACAGGGCAGATTTGAAATGAACCCTTCCTGCCTATTCCCACTTGCCTTCCATTGTTTCCCTAGCCAGCCCCAAGAATTGCCATACAGGCACATCCTACGTTATTTCTCACTTCAGCAAGTCCCTTTCCTCCCAAAAGTGGCAGATGCTGATACCAAATTAGTGCAAAGTGGGAGGGAACCAGCAGATAACTGTGATAAGAGCCAGGGGCAATGGTCTTCCTCCTGTCCTCTCCCTTCCTCCCCGCAGGGCTCTCATTGCAGCAGACAGACGCTAAGGGAAGTCTCCAGGGCAGAGTCAGATCAGCGAGACATGGCAGGGATCTATGGACAGGATCAGGGAGACAGAATGAACTGTAATGGAAAAGGGGCAAGTTCCTTTATTTTTGTCTTGTGTGGGAATTTGACTCAAGGATTGCTGAGAATCTCATAAGCCAAAGTGACGTTTTCCAGGCTGAGCGCCAGCCAACGCACAGACTTGATCTCAGCAGGTATTTGACTTCGACAGGAGCTAGGATGCTTGGTACCTGCCTGACCCTGGCTTTTGATGAGGACACATATATCAAAAGCTGCCTGAAATGCAAAGACAGGAAATAAGCGGATATGCTATCAGCACCAGCTTTGCAATACTCTTTAGTGTCTGGCTGTGTCCCAACCATCAATACAGAGACTCGCAGGGTTTTAGCCTATAATCCTCTACTCCTCTGTCTGTGACTCTAATCTCTTGATCCTCCATTCTCCTCCAGCCTATAGCTTGACCAACAAAACACAGATCTGAAGTTCTGCTTATCAGAGACCAGCCATGTCATCTTCCTGTGGAAAATGGGAGTCGGGAAGAGAGTAGTAGTCATCAGAGCCAAGAGCTGAGAGTAGGCTAGAGAAGGGAACAGGAGAGGGCGTGAGCAAGCACACAGAGAAATCATTTATGACAAGACTGAAAACAGCTCTCTCTTTAAGAACATTTTTCCGATTTTACAGTATCATTTTTGTCTTTTGTGTGTGTATAATTCTAGCCTCGGGTATAAAACAGAATTGTCTAGCTAATGCGTTGCACAAAACATGTACAAATGAACATTGCAAGAAACTGACTGCAGGCACCAAGGGAACATTCACATCTGCCTATGAGCGTGCGACCAAGAGCCTGTGAAACTACTGCCGTCATTCCACACTGGAGAGGTGGGGCCATCTTCTGTAAGGCAGCTTTGAAGCTTTGCAGTGAATCTGTCAGAACAAAGGATGCAGATCTACAAGGGAAGAAGGCATTCAGTAGAAAGCTGCACGAGCCACGTGCAGGCCTGAAGACACGTGAGTTGGGGCAATATTGTTCTAAGGGCAGCCCTGAATCACGGGAAAAGATCTGAAAAGACTTACCTTGTTAACATCAGCCTGAGCATAGGCTGCAAACCTGCATAGGGAGTTACGCTGCAGGGTTCAATAGAGATTATTTTCTTAGGAAGTACATCGGGAATTAAAGGGAGGCCAAATGAAGTCACAGACAGACAAAGATGAAAAGCTTGACATGGAGCACTATTAGGAATATGCTGGCATAAATGAGCAGGGGAAGAGGGAGGAAAGTAATGCCATGTCAGAGCAAAGAGTGAGGATGAAAGCCATTCTGGCTTGTCCCAGCCTGGATTCCTGACCAAGGCAAGCTTGTTCAATAGAGCAGAAACGAGCCTTGGCATGGAGGGGTTAAAAGATTACTTGTCCTGGGAGAGTTGAGTTAGCCACATATCTGGGAACAAACTTCTCCCAGACCCTGACTTGTTTTTCTCCTTAAACATCTCCTGCTGCTATTTTTAGCAGAGAATTTTCTCAGCCAAATGCTCCCAGTTGAGTCCTGGTCAGAGGCCCTTTTCCCAGAGAGACACAGGCTCAGCAGCAGGAGGGTTGCTGCTCTGCATGGAAGATCATTCCTGGCTATGTGCTGGTCCCCAGTTCAGCTTAGCTCTGTTTCATTGTCCTGCCAGCTTTGGGGTTTACATGTCACACTGCCAGGCCCCTCCTGAGGCATGGGGGACAATCCCCCCACCAGTCTGGTGCAGGCATATTAAATGCTCTCACAGACCCTAAAAGCCAGGGGAGGCTGCAATCTGGTCTGCAATTTCAGAAGCACCTAAGGAAGAGGGTGGACTGGACTTGATAACCGCCTGCAGGCTTTTTAGGAGTATGAATGGTGAAAAAGGTGGGAAGGAGATAGAAAGAAATGATTAGGCTGACATTAATAACAGGATCTGCTTCTCAGCACTAAAATCTATTTGGATTCTTTCCAGTTCCTCCAAGGGAAACCATGGAAGCCTTTATTGTTCATAAGAGTTGCAACTAAAATCGGACTGGATAAAGCTTAAGGAAATACCTCTCAGACGACAACCCTACTTTGGCTGCTGGAAATAAATGAGGTAACTCCCTTCCTCTTCTCTGGTTCTCTTGGGGCCCTTATTCCTCCTTAGCCAAAATGCTAACCTGTCCATCAGTCCATCACTCCCTTCCCCTGGCTCCTCGCTGCTCAGCCTCCAGCACCGAGCAAGCTATCTGCCTGCTCAGACTGTCTGCCTATGTGCAATTAGCAATGTGTCAGTGAATGTTTGGGGTGGTTCCCAGGGAAGCAATGCTCGTAACTTCTTTTATCTACAGCTTGATTTAATACCTGCCTGCCAGAGATGGGCATTAAATCAAAAGGCCAGATCAGGGCATATAGATGGACAAATTGAGTAAAACAGGAATTAACCCCTGGCTTGTCTGTGCTGATGCGCAGGGAACCCAGGAGGATCGAGTGCTCTGGATCCTGTGAATGAAGCATGGGGAAGGCTGCAGTCCAGCGCTGGAGAGCAGCAGTGGTTGGTTGGTTACAGCAGAGCCACAGTCAAGAAGGTCCCTCTAACAATGGCCCCTTCTTGGTCAGTGTATCTGTTGCCTGTGTGTCTTGGAGTCACGTCAGTGAAGCAAACAGATTGAGAACATATTTGTACTCCCCACAGCAGTACAGAAGCCAACCCAGACAGAGGAGAGCAAGCTGGGCTCTTTTCTGCTCCTTGCCTCAGTGCCAAGTTTCCAGCTCTGCTTGAAACCTGTGGCCGAGCCCTACTTTGGCAGGGGTGAAGGGAGAGGACAGGCAGGGTCAGGAAATACTCTGCTTTCAGCTCATGTTTGCAGAAGTTGGCAGCTGGCTACAGGAGAGGGGAGCCAGACTGAACTCAACTGCACACCTCTGAAGGTCCCCACGAGAGATTAAATCTGGCACTGTGTGCCTTTGCCCTTCTCCCCAGCTATGCTTAAGTAAATGGGGCCGAGAACAGCAGTCACCTGGACAACCCACAGATGCTGCACGAGGGTTTGTCCCAGTGGCAACAGCTACCTTCAAAAAGCTTCCCCGAGCCCAGCAGGAATCCCAGGAGCCCAGGATTTCTCTCTTGACCTTCATGTGCACATTCCAACACATGGGCACTTAACCTTTGAGGCTCCTTTGAAAATCCCAGTGACAGCGTTTTACGGATGAGTATGTTTCCCCTAACATCTGCCCCTTGTATCAGATGCTGCCAGAGCCTCTCTCTCTTCTGGCTCTGCTCCCAGCTGAAGGACAGACAATAGGCATTTGAATGCAGTCTCCACTTCCCCTCCCAAACAGCCTGGGGGAGATGGCACATCAGAGCCAAGACCTCGCTGACAGCACAGCTTGCCAGCCAGCGACAAGTCTCTCTAGATCATGGCCTGCCTTTTCTTCCCCTCCCAGTGTAGCTGAACCACTGGCTACAGTTGTTACTGGGCATGCAGGCCAGCTCTGCTGGGCAAATCCTGGCAGCATCCAGCTAGCCAAAGTGAGGAAGTCTTTTCTCAGCATACTACTGCTGGAGCCAGCCTGATCCCCTCTTCGAATGCTGCCAAAATCAACTGACCTCCTGGATTCCCAACCCTGCTGGCCAGAGCACTGGTTAATGGACCTCTCCTGTACCTCTCTGCCACGCCAGCTCACCTGGAAACACACCGGCCACCTCTTGGACTTCCCCTTCCTCACCCTTAATAGCATCTAGCTGCAATTAACTGATCCAGGCAGGGCACGGGGCACAGAGAGGAGCAGTTCCACCTGCAGGAGGTTCGACAAGGGTTCAGCGAGAGCTGGCTTGGATTCTCCTGAAGAACCATTGTTCCATCTTTCTAGAAATAGCTCTGCTTCTCGCATCCTGGAGCCACTCAGCCTGTTTGGCACCGTTTCTGCTGTTTCAGAGACAACAACAGAGAGTGAGAAAAACCTGTCTAGACACCGTTTACCTTCCATCGACTCCCATTGCCACATCAAAGCACCACTTCAAACAAACCTGCAAACTGGCCAAGTAATAATCCCCAGCTCTCCTGTGCCTGCTCCAGCCAGAGGCAGTCAGACCCATCCCATCATGCTTCAGAGTTCATCTTTAACCCAGGCCCTTCTGACAACAGGAAGAGAGGTAGGATGAAAAATCTCATTACAGGAACATCAACAGAAGTTACCTGGCCTCAGACTACTCAAGTGGTGGCTGTGTCCTTTCTGCTCGGCATCCAGGTACAAGCAGAAATCTCACCTGCTTCCTACTGGCAATCTGCAAACCTCCAGCTCCTTTGAATAGCAGCCATACAAGGCAGTCCTCTCGGCAGTCCCACTTGTCCCACCTGCTCAGATGCCCCTACCTTTCCAAAGCCATGCACATGACTGCTGAGCAAGCTTTGCTACAACTCAGAGATCAAAGAATATCCTCCTATGGCACCCATGGAAATGGAGGTCAGCAAGAGCTACAAGCAGCTTGTCCACCGTTGAGGCAGCAAGTCACTATCAGAGCAGGACAAAGTCACACGAGCTCAGGTAAATGCTCAAGATACCTTGAAACCAAGGGAGCTGGAGAGGTTTTTAGGTCACTTGAGCACAAGTTACTTGAAGTCACTGCTTTGGGGAAGCACCTGGCACTAGCATCAAGCACTGACCCTATGCAGCCACCACAAGAGCAACATCTAGCTCATTATTTTAATAAGGGTCCTTTGAAATACCTTCTGTGTGAGAGACAGCTAAGAAAATCCAGTCTGGCTTTATTCTGTCTCAGGCAGAAACAGCCTTTATTTAGCAAAATGCTGCTAACAGCTCTGTCTCATTAGTCAGTGTTTAGGGAACCAGGCTGCAATTGTTCTGAAGTCTGGCATTGCAGAAAGAGCCTTGGTAATGAGGTCTACAGGAGACGATTCCTCCTGACAGGCTCACAATGACCTAGAAATCCTACTTAATTCCCTGTCAGTAAAAAGTGCTGAGTAACAGCAAGGTGCAGAGGCACTGGCGGCTGATTTGAGAGGGAGGCTGCAGCCTCTGTTCACACTTTGGGCTGTGATGCAAGAGCTCTAGGGTGGAAAAGCCAGCACCGCTCAGCTATGCAGCAGCTCCCCAGATAAAGCAGAGGGGAGGCTTGCCAGGCAGATAGACAGGGGTTTGCTATGGGAAGGTTTGTAGCCTCATCTGTAAAAGACTTGCCACCACGTAGAGCATGCAGAGTGCTGGGAGCAGAAGCCTCTGTTTAACACAACAGTAGAGACAGGAGCAGGCACTTGGAAAAACAGCCTGGCGCTAGCTAGGGCTCCTTTGAAGCCCCCTCAACAGCAGCACCTGGATGCAGTCTTCTCAGTGCAGTAGGCATCGTCTCCTCTGGACCGTGCTTGCTTGCAAACTGTGCCAAAACCCTGCCAAAGGCTTTAACTCCCTGACTCAAATAGCTCAACTTTTACCTATGTTCCTAGGCCTAGCGTGCCCAGCAGCTCACCAACTTCATCTGCACAGCTACCGTTGCTACCAGCAGAGACTGCGGTACTGCGGAGGCAGCCTCTCCTGCCACGTATTGGAGTCGCGCAGGTGCCGTTTCCTCTCACATGGACTTGGGATGAGCAGCGGCTCTCTGCCGCACCAGGCAGCGTGCGTGCCCCGGAGGTGTTGTTGAGCTTTTGACGCGTTCTGCCCCAACCACTTTTCCCCGTTTCCTTGGAGGAAAATGCAGCAGGTTGGCACAGGCTTGGGCCACAGACACACTACTTTCAAGTGGTTTGTTTTTGACAAGCAGCGTGCGTACCGTGGTTAGGAACCTCTGGGCTGGATGGCCCAGAGCCAGCTAGGCCAGAAGATGAGGTAGAGGGACTGAGCTGGAATGTGGGCTGGATACAGCTGACCTTGAAGGCCACCCCCAATAAAGACCCTTACAGGCATGTGCCTGCCACCTGTTTCAGCCAGCAGACGAGGGACTAAACCAGGAATTCTGGAACTGAATGCAGTGTCTGTTAAAGAGTGGTCTGAAGACTCCCACCCACGTGAAGCTGTCGCTGATGAGTGCTCTCTTACAGATCCTTGCAGAGGAATGCATCTTTGCCCATCAAGTACAAGACTGCTACTCGCATACTGCAAATGCAGCTCTGTTTAAAGTACAGCTCAAATCCGCAAAGGACTGCTGTAAAAAAAGAAATGTGGAAATGAAATCACCAGCCGAAACAGTGTCTAGAGACAACTCAAGCCAAGTCCCTTGAATGTCAGCACCAGAAGGAGGGCTCTGGAATGGAGAACCTAGCTCACTCTGCACCAGCTCTGCTGGCACAGACAGAGGATCTGCCTCAGAGACATGAGGAAAAGACATATGCTGAGAAAGGAAGGACCAGCTTTATTTTACCAGCCTGTGTTCCCACCAGAGATGTGCTCTAAAGACTGCCTTGCAAAGTAGGAATTAAATCCAAAGGTGCCTATGCATCTTCCTTGCTGTCATCCCCTTATCGGTTATCTCCAGCCTGCTCTGAGCCAGAAGATGAAAGGATCGTAACAACACTTATCTTCCCACTTAAGAACATGCTTAACAGCTTGCTGTTAAAGAGGAGGACACTCAAGCCTAGGGAAGCAGCTGTAAATTCTGCAAATGAGCTCCCTCGCACTTCTTTGAAGGAGCTACTGCTTCTCAATGAGGGACACAAATACAAAAAGGAAACCAGGGAGGGAGGAAAAGAGGGAAGCCTTTGTAGCAAAGAAAGACTTTGCCTCACGTCCAGAACTTGAAGCTGAGTGACAGATGTGAGACGTATGACATGTGTGTCTCAGAAGTGACCAAGGATGAGCCAGGAATTGAAAAGCTCTTGGGAAATATTTAAGCAGCCAGAATTATGACATGTTTGTCACTAGAGCACAAGAAGCTCCAAAAACATGCTCTCCTCGAGACTGTGCAGCGTTACAGCCAAGAACGTTAGGGATCCCCTTGCATGCTGCAGGCAGAACTGCTGCACGCAACCCAGATCCGGCTGTAACGGTTGAGGCCAGGTCACTGCACATCCTCTGTGCTTCTCCCACAGAGCATGCTGCCTCATCTCTGAATTTGACCCTCATCTCCCTTCTTCGCAGAGCTACTTGTTATCACAGTGAACCTGAGTCCAGCTTGCTTTTGTCATTTAATAGCCGAGTCAAACTGTCAAAACGGCCAAATAGGATCTGTTCCAAATATTTGCAGAAAGAGGAGGATCAAGGAGCCTGCAGCAGAACACCAGGAGCCTCCCCGGGCGAGGAGAACAAGCGCTATTGTTGACCAACAGCAGGCTGCTGGCGGGCGACGAGCATGCCTCGGCACAACGTCGGGAAAAAGCCCCCGAGCCCTCCCATGCTCTCAGAGCACCGCAAATGAACTGGAATCTGGAGTCCCCCTCTGTCCCCTGGCAAAGCCCCAGCGATCCAGCGCTGCGGACTTACCAGCCCTGATCGTAGCTCAGCTGTTGACTTGGAGAACTCAAGGCGCAGTTGGCAATTGGGAGAGGGGGGCACCCGAGTGCCTTAGAAGCTGCTGCCAGCCCAAACGCAGACTTCAAAGGGCTTATCTTGCCCTGTTGTGTGGGAGAGCATGCAGTGCCTGTGGGTGAGGACAGCTGTGTGTTGGCCAGGCCCACCAGAGGATTTTTGATGGAAGAAGAAAGAAGTTAGTACCTGGTTTAACCTCCCCTCCAGCATGCACAAGGCAGCTTTGGCAGGCAGAACTCCGCACTGCCCTGTTATTTATGGGATGTTGAAAACTGGCCAAAACGAAGGGAAAACACCAGGTACATAAGGATGCTTACCAACTCAAATAGCCGGTTCTGCTTGAGGGAGAACCCCTGAGAGTCAGAAGGCAATTAGAAGGCACTCTGCCTTTCATCTCCAGATCGCCAGTTCAAAGGCAACTCCATCAGCACTGACCAAGCTGTAGCCAACTAATAGCTATTTGCTTGTGCACAAGAAATGAGATAAGCC
This sequence comes from Mycteria americana, assembly GCF_035582795.1. Classification (NCBI taxonomy): domain Eukaryota; kingdom Metazoa; phylum Chordata; class Aves; order Ciconiiformes; family Ciconiidae; genus Mycteria; species Mycteria americana. The sequence goes on from NC_134383.1 coordinate 5,318,997, forward strand.
ATTGCCTCCTCGCTCCCTGAGCAATCAGACTAGCCCCATCGATGTACACTACGTGCAATCTCAGCAGAGTAGCTAAGACCAAAGAGGGAAACAAACCAGCACCTCCTCTGCTGTAGAGGCTACTAGATCAACGAGATCCATGGTGGTTGAAGCCAACCTGTTTCATGGCATGTGCATCCAGCCCTGTCAGCAAAGCACAGATCACTCATGCTACTAGGGGGTTGTGTATTACTCCTTCCACCTTGGTTGTTGGTATCTAAACACCTCAACAAAAACAACCCACTCTTCCAAGGATGGGGGACTCCCACCGGCCGGGGAAGTCAGGGCTGGTCCAGAGGTGCAAGTCACTGTTGTGCACAGAGCTGGGACTTCCCCTTCTAAAGTATGTTACTGATGCAGAGGACCTCCCTACTACAGAGCGGATGTTTTCCAGGCTCTAAAAATAACTAATTCCAAACAACATGGTGGGTATAAAGAAATATTTATCTTGGGCTTTTGCAGAGATCAATGCAGAAGAAAAAGATTAAAGCAAAGATTTAAGTGTGTATTAAAAATAGCTGTTGATAAGATCCTTTGAGGGGATAAAAGCTATTTTACAGAAGCAGCAAGAACTGCAGGACTTTGCAACACCTTCCCTGCCGTTAACTGTGTAAGCTCCCGGAAATCGTTCAAGAGAATGTTAGCAGCCAGAGCGCCTCAGGAGGAAGTCCATTAGCAGGCAGCAATCTCCTTAATGGATCCTCGGGGTATGTGGTAGACGCTGCCTTGCCTATGGACACTCAGTTCTTTCCACTGCTGTGACTCAAGGGCTGCTCATGCAGCCATTATCATCCAATACTCTCAGGAATGCTCCTCACCTTTATGGCAGCCCAATAGCGTGATGAATTAGTCTTTTGGGTAGCTTTCATTGAGTGAGGACACAAATGGGTATAGTGAGTTTTTTCTTACTCTTTTTTTTTTTTTGACAGCACCTAGCAAAGACACTTATCCGTGAACAGAAGCCGTACGTGCTACTGTAATGTAGGCAAAAGCAGCAACATCTATCAAGGCCTTTGTCTTCCAAGGATAAGCATCCTAGCAAAACAAAAATATTGTCTCCATGGCTGATCTTGGCCTAAAAGATCAAGCACAGCCTTGTACATTTATGCGCAGACAAAATCATTAAGTCCTCAGCTGTGCAACCGACTCCAATCGAGCAGGCTTGAGAGAGCACACAGCCACCCTGGAGAGATGTAAAGTGGCTGCAACCTTTCTACCAGGAATGAAAAGCAGGACTGCTGTGCAGAGCACTGCTGGCCCTGTTAAAAGGTAAGCTTGCTTTCTCAAAACAGCTCTCTTCCATGGCATTGTTTGCCAGTTTTATTCCTTATTGCTAATGAAACAAAAGTTCTGACTTACTTTGGATATCTAGAATATTATGGGCTCCTTCAGCAACCATTGAAGGACTTCATGGTTATACATCTTGAGACATACTGGACAAGACTGTCAAAAATGGCAGGTGAATTAGGTGTCTCAGGTGGGGGAGCGAGCAAGGAAGTTGGATGCTTTCAATGGACCTGAATTTTTAGTATTATACTTCCACCCTCCAAAACGGAGTCTAAAACAAAGTTCCCCAATTTACATCCTACCTGTAAAATGCTAGCCACTTATATAAGGAATTGCCCCAAAGTTTATTAAGGCGGGGATTTTCAGAAGAGGCCATGGGCATTAGAAACACCACCTAGTAACGGGAACAAATCCCCTTAGATTTCAGTGGATTTCTCCAGAAAATCTACTGAAATCTAACCTAGCAGAAATTTTCTGCTGAGCAGATTAGGCCACCAAAATATATTTTTAATAGTGCGATTAAAAATCTTGAAATACTGCTGAACATTGTCAACTGCTACCTTTTAGCCACATGCCAAAGATATAGTTAAGTCCCTGGCACACTGCAGTTTTAAAGCTCAGTGCCTTCAAATGAGCTGGCTGTGCCCAAATGAATTAAGAGGACTCTTAAAACCCCCCTGGTCTTACATTTGTGTTGTAATAATCAGGTATGCTGATGGGAGTAGGTTAGAGTGTGTTCTGGCTTTAACTCTGAAATCCCTGGGATTTATGACTTAAAAAAAAAAACCACCAACAAAAAACCTTGAGCATTATCTGAACACAATTTCATCTACTTCATCCATTGCTGCACTGAAACCTTCATTTCCCCTTGTAACTGACTCTGTGTTAAGCCCTGTGCTCCATCCCACGAGGGGCACTACATAACCCAATACATTATATTATTTACACTGACAAGTGATTCTTGCATGACAGAACAATTCTCATTAATTTTTTGAGCTTATCTCAAGTACCTGTGGGCTGTCAGGTTACAGCACGTATGTGGCTGGTTTTCTTTTTAATTATTTAATGCCAGGCCAGTGTTGACTGGACTCCCATTTGATGGCTCTCAGCAGTCTGCAGGTGAGTTCATGGGAATCCTACCCAACTGTGCTCTCAGGAGCAGGGGAAAATGCAGAGATGATTTTTTTGTTGTTGTTGTTGCCAACTCCCATTTATAAGTTTTGCTTCTGCATCTGCTGGTCTTTTCTCTGCCAGTTGTCTGGTTTGGAACATGCACCAAAAGCAATTTCCTTCAGTACCCAACGCAGCAGAGGAGGAGCTTTGACAAGACACTTAAGAAGTGCAGAGGAACACCCTCTCTAGACCTTGCTTCTTGCATATTAGTGCTTTTTCTAAGAAATTTGAAGGCCTGGCTTAGAATGCTGCTCTAATAAGAACAGGGCACCAGCTCAATTATGCAGCTGTCTTGGTTTTGCACTTCCAAGCTGTGTGTTAGACAGCTGAATTTCTGCACAGAAGTCACACAAAGCTTTCCTACAGTACAAAATGCAGCAAGGCAATCAAAGTTAGCAACTGCTGAGGAAGAAGCGATAAGAGAACCTCAGCTGGCCATTCTTGTGCAGGAAACATCTTCAATATACACCTCCCTCAATGTTTACCCCCAGAGGAAGCCTTCTTGACCTCCACTTATCTAAAATGAGGAGCAGAAGTTTGTGAGGAGTTGGTTATCCTTGAGACCGATGTTCTGCTGAAGTCCATGGAGTGCCTTGCTGTCCTGCTCCCCACAGATGTACTCTTTTGCTGGTAAGTCTCTAGAAAAAGAATTAAACTCTCCAAACAATACCTCTAATCTCAAGTTAATACTGAGGGTGTTAGCACTCTAAAGGATCATAAGCAAACAGAGACCTGAGCTTTCCAGCCAAAAAAAAGTCCATTTTTTATGTTATTGTTTATTTTTCTGAAACTGAAAACTCTCATTTCCAGCATGGGAGTTTGAGAACTGCAACCCAGCAGGTATTTCCTCCGCCCCAAGTGCAGCTATTGACAGAAGTGTATGCAAAGAGCAATCCAGCCCCTTTGGGTGAAAATTAAGAGCCCGTCCAGAACATTCATTAGTGCAATTAAAGCCATTAACTGGTTCTTAGGCCATGTCCTGACTCAGCAAAGGAATGGGTTTTGTGGCATGGTACACACCCTTACTCCTCCACTACATGGAACTGACGTTTAGTGGTTGAATTTGGTTTTGATCCTGTGTCTCATAAAAACATGATACTCCCTAGGGGCTCAGAGGGAAGGCAGACAGCCCTTATCAATTGCAAAAAGATGGTGCAGTTCATATTCGAGTTGATAGAGAAGCCAGATTGAGAATGTAATTATCCTAATTAATTTTATATCTTGAATTCATCTCTTTTTATATAAACAGCAGTTTCAAAGCAGGCCACCAGCTTTTACGCATAGAGCAGTTGTTTTATCTTGTTGAGGGGCACGTTAGCAATACACGCTCTTGTTTTGCAGAAAAGGACTCTTGAGGACTCAGGATCCTGTTGGTCTGTGGAAATCTTTCCCCTTGCTAACTCCCTCCCACCACCACCACTTCACGCCTGCTCCGTAAGGCGTTCACGAGCCTTCTCCAGATCATCAGGGCTTGATGCAATCAACTGTGAAGCATTAGCTCTAAATATACAACTGGGAGGCCAGTTCTGCTTCAACACACAAACACTCATCGCTAAGGATGATAAAGCAGTGAACGCAATTTGCAAGAGAAACTTAAATAATAATCCAAGTAAGCTGCAAGAAAAGCAGGAGCAAGTCGGGGCTAATCAATGTTTTAGCCTTTGGAGATGGCTAAAGTTAGGGGCAAAACTGGCAGGAGACTCGGAATCCAGGCCCACCCACAGCCGTTATGTAAAGCAGCTTTTGCCCTTATTTGTGAAGCTAAATGCAGAAGCTCATTCCGCTTTATTTACTTGTTTAGGTGATTTTTGGCAACTCATCGTGTGTTCCTGGTGCAAATCCTCAGTGCGTGGACAGATAAATGAAAAACAGTTGCAGCGGGCCAAGAGACCCAGAATTCAACTTGTACTAGGAAAATAAACAGGTCAGTAAAAGAACCTAAGTTCACAATCAGAGCAACAGCTCAGTCCACAGCTCTTTCTCCTCACTAAAAAAACCACAGTTTACGCTTCGAATCTACTTGGGCTTCAGTAACCAAGTAATTCTCAGAAGTATTCAGAGCAAGAGGGAATGTGCTGGTGTCACGTTCTTTGTCAACAGCTGTAAAGTAGATGTGCATCCAACTACTCTTTGGTGGTGATGCCAGATACTGCTTACCCAAATAGGAACACCAAGCCCTTCCTAAGAATTTTTTTGAAGATGTTATTAAGCGTCTGATTTTGGCATGGCTCTCAAAGCTGTTTGTCCCGATTCTGTACTGCCTGTTGAAAAGAAAGCAATACTGCAAATACTTCCCATCAGAAAGTACCAACAAGCAACTTATCAGAACTGCAACAGAGCTAACAACATTTCCACTGAGTGGTTTTTGGCACTGACAGCTGACTCGGAACAGTTGTTGGTAGCTGGGACAGATGGACTTCATATATTAAAAAAAAAAAAAAAGGAAATGAGAACTTTTACGCTGTAGATATTGAAAAGCCCTCTGCAAAATCCAACATATTACCAAAACCTCAGAATTAAATCAAAGGGAGATTTGAATACCTTGAGCTTTAAAACCGAAACGTGCCAGGGACTTGCTGGATCAAGAACTACAAGGTATCAACATGTTTTATTTTCAACAGGAGTTTTGGGAAGGGCTCCACTGCTCTCCCCTCAGTCCCACATGTGAAATCCTCAAAATCCAAATGTTTGTCTCCATGGGGAAGCTTGCAACAGAGACCTCAAGGTAGGATGTAACATTGATGGCAACTGTAAGCCCCGCTTTCCATCACTGATGCCAATAACTTCCGCTAGTATAACGTCCATGGCATTTCCCTGATGCGCAGAATCTTTACATGCTTTTAGTGCCTAGAGCTGGGTATGCTCCGAATACTCTGTGTTTCACTGGCTCCTGTTTTGTGGCAATGTTTTAAGGCCATAATCGAGAGCAGGGTCCGTTCTGGCAATAAGACTGTAGGAGGAGGCAATCCCTGCTCCGCAGCGCTTATAGTCTAAGCAGCACCTTATAGCCTAAAGCACACTTACAGTCTAAAGCATACGGGTCAGAGTTTTGCAGCTTGGGATCTCAGCATCTTGTTAGCTTTGTCAGCTTCCTTTTGTGCCTTTTTTTCCCCAAGTAGCCAGTTGGCATCAAACACATTCTTATGGTCTCACTCCTATCTCGCTATCCAGCGCCAACCCTGCGGACTTCAGTAGGTGTTTAATTTTACATACTGCTGACAGCGTAACCTTAACGTAGTGGGATGCCCCGCTGTATTTAAAGTCAAGAGTAGCGGAACAAACTTTTTTATTCTCAGCCTCACTTCTGCCCACTCTTTTGGGCTTATGACCCCAAATTTGAAAACAGCTGGAAATCACTGCAGGATGAGGCACTCCGATTTGGCCAGAACCCATAGTATTTAAACGGAGAGCAAATCCTGTTACTGCTTGGTTTACTCACCAGATAAATGTTCTCAGGCAGAGGTGTGAAACTAGCGGTGTTTGGCTGTTTTTAGCAACTCTTGTCTGTCTAAATAAATGCAGAAGTATCTGTAGTTCATTTCCAGTCTTGCTATCTTTTAGGCCAGATTCAACAGGACACTTAGGCACTGCTCACATAACGGAGGAAGGAAATGAAGTACCTTTCTACCTTGCAGCCCAACTGTAAGGAAAAGCTGTGTTAAATCTGTCATTCTTCTCATTCAAAGGGAGCATCTGAATCCAGAGTTAGCACCTGGAAGACTACGTGATGCTCCAGGATCAGGCACTCCCAATTTCTCCTGCTCAAACTGTTTCTGCTACAAACCACAGTAAAGCAAGTCAACAACAGACCCTGGAGCGCATGACAACCATCTCCTCGTTGCAGATGAGTGTCAGAGTCATCTTCTCACCCCTTTGCTTGCTTTTTTGGTAAATAGTGCCCAAATCTCACTTTATTTGAGGCCCAAGAGGCTCTGTGAGTTATTTTGGAGTCACCGGAGAATTGTTTTGTCCTTAGATAAACTGTTTGAAGTATTTCAATACACTTCAGTCTTGAGTTGACCCAAAACAGTTATTTGTGTGTCTGTACACAGGTGCGTGAGTGCACAGCCCCGGGTATTTTAGTAATCAGTTGTTGGTTGTCACCCTAACCCCACTCCATCCCATTTTCTCCTTCTGCTGTCTGGGCAGGTTGGGGGAGGGCAAGGCAAGCCCACCGGCTGCTGTCCCCCTCCTCATCCCCCCCCACTATTAATAGCCAGACAACAAATGAGCCCAAATTCATTCCTGAGCGGAATTAGCAAATGTTTTTGCAATTAAAACTGCAAACATTCATGCGGGGCCCCCGGAACAATAGGCGCCTGTGCCTGGTCTTGAATAGGCACTAGTGTCCGCCCTGCCTGCCTGCCGAGGCTGCACATTCCTGGCACCCTCATCCCTGGACCCGCTCCTCGCTGAGCTGGGCTTTTGGGCTGGTTTCCCCCCTCTCTCGTCCCCCCCGCCTCCCTGCAGCACCGTGCACCCGGCGGGGGAGCCGGCCAGCCCTGGCTGCGGGCACCGGGGCTGGCCCCGGACCCCTCGAGCCGTCCCGTCCCGTTCCCCGGCACGGCGGCGCGCAGCCCCCGCTGCATCCCCCCGGGGTCGGGGCAGCGCATCCCATCCCTTCCCTTCCCTTCCCTCCCCTCCCCGGGACGAGGCTGGGGGCAGCGCGTCCTTCCCCACGCTCACGCCGGTACGGAGCCGGGGCAGCGCATCCCCGGCGGGGCGGGCGCAGCGCATCTCCCCCTTCCCCGGGGCCGCCACCGGGGTAGCGCATCTACCTCCCCGCTCCCCCGGCCCGCCACGGGGCCGGGGGCAGCGCATCCCGCATCCCCCTTCCCTCCCTCCCTCCCTTCCTCCCTTCCCCGGTGCGCGGCCGCGGCGGGGCCCGCCGCCCCGGGGATGCCGCCGGGCGGCCGGGGCGAGGCGGCCCCGCTGCCGCTGGCCGGCGGGGCGGCCCCGGCGGCCGGGACTCACCGAGCAGGGGCAGGAGCAGGAGCAGGAGGAGCGCCGGCCGCCGCAGCGCCATGATGGGGTGTGCGGAGCCGAGCCCGCCGCGCCGAGCCTGCGCACTGCCCGGGCGGCGGCGGGGGCGGCCGGCGGCGCCCCGGGGGCGGGGGGGGCCGCGCTCCCGTTGCCGCGGAAACCGGGCGGGGAGGCGCGGGTCGCGGCGCCTGGCACGGCGGGGGCCGGGGGCGGGAGGGGCCGGGGCGGCCCCGGGGCGGGGGGGAGCGGAGAGCCGGCGGGGTCCCGCGGCTGCCTGCCTGGGAAAGCGGCCCTGCGGGTGGGGAGAGGCGGCCGGCGAAACGCGGCGGCCGGGGGACCGCTTGCGGAGCGCCGCGGAGGGAGATTCGCCGGCAGCGAGGAGCCGGGAAGACTTTGGACGGTTTTGAGCCAGCAGAAGCTGGGAGTCAGCTTGAAGGCAGCGCTCCGCTTACCATACCCGTCCGAGCTGTGCTCTAGAGTGGCTGTTTTCCCCTGCGTTTAACAACCACCCCTCAAGAGAGGAATTTCTTTGTGAGAATTTTCCCTAAAAACCTATCTCGTGTTGAACTGTGCGTTTCACTATAAACTTTTGAGCAACTCAAAGGAAGGGAGAAACGCACCCAACCAGCTGGGGAGAGCGCGCTGCTCCTGAGGAAGGAGCTTCCCTGAGCCCCCGTCCTGTGCCAAATTGCTTCCGACACAGCCACAGGCTTCCTTTAGTGATTCTGCCCCGAAAGTGGCTTTGCACAGAGAGCATCCCCAGCCGCTGCGTGGTCCTCAAAAGTGTCCCAGAACCTTTTTCTTTGATTAACAAAGAAACAAAAATTACCAGCGCTGGACACTTGCCCCGAATTCAGCGAGTCAGCCCGGGCCAGTGCTGGGTCATGCGTCGCTAACCGTCAGTAGCGTGTGATAGGGATGTAATTAAGACGCTGTTGAAGATCAAGCAGCTGGAATGAAAGCCGAGCTCTCCTCTGTGCTGTAAACCAGCTCGGTAGAGCTGGTAGAAATTAAGGGATGTAAAAAATGTATTTAACTTGATAATGCAGCAGATCTAACTCAAGATGCTAATGAGTAGATTTAAAGGGCTGAGCTGAGCCTGGTGAAATTAATACAGAGATTCGCATCAATTCTAATGGCCAGATGGGACGTTTCACCGAGGATGAAGGGAAAGGAATCGCCTAATAAGACTATATGGCTTAAAACCTGACTAGCAATCTTCGGGTTGGATCCCCGTTGAGTAAGGAGTCATTTTAACACAGTCCATTTGGACTGAAATGGCAGGAGATGTAAAATATGATGACACAGAGTATAATCAGCGATAAAGTGTAATCACCAAGGTGTCAGGTTCCTCTTTAACTTCCTGCAGCAGCTTGATCAGGGAAGAGCGGAGCTGAGAAAGAGGAAACAAGAAAGGTTGGAGGGTTTCTTATGCCCTTCTTCTGGCCTTCCAAGTTGTGTTTATGTGGCCAGGTGAAACGTGGACCTGCAAACAGTCTGCAGCACCCCGGCGCTGTGGGCTTTCCATCTACTGCTGGCCACGGACCCCGCTGGAAGCCAGGCGCAGCCTGTCCACGCTGGGCTGGGGAAGGGCCGTGCTGGGAGAGCCGCAGGGGGATGGTCCTGCGGCGTGCTGGCTTCCCCGGGCCATCTGGGCTACTAGAAGGGGAGCTGGATCAGCGCTAAGGGGCTCTTCTAAGCCTTGATTTCCCTCTCCAGGCTGCTGGAGCTTAGCCTGGGCGTGCATGGAGAGCACACTTGTGAATAACCAATGCAGACAGAGGCCAGGTTTGGAGTCAACCGGCAAAGCAGATATGACCTTAGCGGATAACACCAGGGTGTGAAACCTTGAACATCATCTTGTATATACATCCTTGCGCAGGACATACGTGCCAATTGCCTATCTCGGGCAGATAGGACTAGTGCCAGCTCTTCTCTTTATGCTGCCTCCGTGGTTTTATTGCAGCAAGGTTCTGCCTTTTAATCTGCCATGGCCACCGAGGAGCCATTTGAAATGTGAAAGGCAGCAAGCAAAAGGAGTCACAATAAATATTATACAAGAACCGTAGCGCCCGTCAAACCAGGACGGCAGTGCACTGCAGTGTAAAACATTGATTGTCACACATAAATGGCTCCCATTTCATTATTTAATGTTGAAACAAGTAACTAGAATAAAATATGTGCTAAGAGCAGCCCTGTGTAGTGCAGGGATGTACTCAGGCATGATGAGGGGCAGCACAAACCTGATTTCTTTGCTCTCTGAAGGGCTTCCCTTCTGTGCTCAAAACAAGAAGAGGAATCTGCAGGATGAGAGGGAGGGAGCGCGTGTCCTGCCAAGGAGCCCTCCCGAGCTCCAGCAAAGGCCTGTGGTGGGGACTGATGGAGAAGAAAGTTCTGCATGATCCAGCCCAAGCGCAAGCAGCGGCGGTGGTGGCAGCGGAGAGGTGCAGGGTAAGGCACTGGGGCCTCGCTCCTGGCACTTGTGAGAACGGAGGGAAGGTGACCGAGAACTAAACTGGAAAAAAACCACCTTAGGGATTTCTAAAGGTTGTACGGAGCGTGTTGTACACAAAGTCGTTTGGGATCTGAAAGCAGCTGAAGGCAACTCAGAGAAAATGGATATCCTTTTGATGCTTGTAGTGCCTGGAGGCCCAAACTGAGGTTCAAGCCCTGCTGGGAAGAAGCTGCTCAAACCTGTAATAACAGGCTGTGCCTGTCACGATGAGTTTTCAATAGCAATACACATGGCAGACAGGAGTGTTATTATCTGAGGCACCGGGGCTCCAAGGACTCTGCCAATGAGCTGTGACATACCTTGTGTGCGGAGGAGCAGCCTGTCTGAGTCCTCAGGGCTGTCCATCTGGACCTCTCCCAGCCATTAGGTTGGCTCCAGACCTCTTTAACTTTGAAGCTGTGATGATGGCAGGCTGGTCTGCTGTCCTGTGAAGAAGGGGGTCCTGGCAGACACCGCAGCCGGTGCAAGGGTTTGGCTGCTCTCAGAGATGGGAGCTGATCGTGCTGCCCCGGCAGGAGGACAGCAGCCCTGCACGTAACCCACCTTGTTCCGCGTGAAAGAGAAACTTCTTTACACCTAAGAGGAGGGCCACCGTGTTTGCTCAGGGGGCAAATGCCAGCAGGCAGGGTTTTGTTAGGTGACCTGAAGCGGCTCCAGAGCCATCTTTGCGCGTGACAGAGGGAAGGTCATAGGTGACGTAGGTAATAGGTGACAGAATCAGCCGTCAGAGAGAGAAAGTCTCTCCAGAGCTGCACTCGGGTGAGCAGGAGGCCACGGCATTCATGTGGAGCTGTATCCCAGCCCTGGCTGAACGCGGCTGTTTCCCCTTTGTAGGGGCTGCACAGAACCTCTCGGTCTAACCGGGTAGGACGTTTGGAAGCAAAGTCCTGCCTTGTCTTGGAGAGTTTCTAGAGTGACTAGGCTCTGCAGATAAAAAGATACTCTCTTATTTATACATATCGCTTTTGATTTGAGGATCTCGAAGCACTTTGCAGATATGCCATCTACCTGAGAGCATTCTCAGCAGCTCTGGGAATAGATGCAGGTATCTGGCCTGCATCCCTCCCTCTTCTGCGCTGCTTCTGCTGCTAGGGCAGCTCTCTATGGATGCACTCATGCTGCAGTGCCTCTCGCTCCTAGCTTAAGACACCATCTCTTTTTGTGTCTGCTGTAGTCTAGACAAGTTGTTGATTCCCTGGTGTCACAGACCACGACCCCACTCCTACACCAGTCCCATCATTTTTCCCTAGTTCATTGCTCAGGCATATGCTCGTCTATTTTGAATCATTTGTATGTGTGAGGCTGAGTCGCTCCTAATCTCGTCTCCCTCCCGGGGCGTCAGTCACACTGGCATGTGCCTTTTCCCTGTCTGCCTCCCTCTGTTTATGGACTATGGGTATTTTTAACGCCACCCTCTAATTAGAGGTAGTTTTCTCTGGATATTTTGCGCACAAGGGCTCTCACGTCTGTGGTCAGCAGGGCAGGCAGTAAGCGCTGGGGACCGGCCGAGCATAGAAACCTCCCTGCTAAATAAATACGCTGCCCTTCACCTCGCCGCAGAGACTGTCATGGGGGGAAGGCTTGCATTCCTCGGGGGTCTGTCCGCGGCAGCGCGGTGGGATATCAGCTATATAGAGGAGCCAGCCAACACCCCCGAGAGATGGACGCAGCTGCCTTCTCGTCCTGCAGCCCACTGCCTATGGCTGCTCACAGCTCCGTGCAGCTGTCTCCAGGCTGTACGGTTAGCGCTCGTGGCCTGGAGCAGTCTGCGTCCCTGGGGATCCCTGAGTTCAGCTCACTTACCCTTGTGCTGGTCCAGGGATGGAGAAGAGAGCGATAGTAATGAGAGATGGTCTTGAACCAGGTTCCCCAACGAGGAACCTGGTCTCCCTGGCTTCCCAGCACCGCGCTGCCCAAGCATCGCTGGCTGCCTGGCTCTCGGCGTCCTCCTAAGCCGCAGCCAGGAAGGAAGCTGTGATCCCACCGGCAGCCCCAGCGCAGCAGAGGCGCGAGGCAGCCGCCGTGCGTGGTTGGTGCGTGCAGTCCTTTTCTCTCCTTGACGAAAACCAGCATCTGGCTGACCCATCAGGCAGCGAGCACCCCTCGGGCTGCCTGCATCGTGCTGCAGATTTCCTTTAGCTCTGTTCACAGCCAAGTCCTCTCTCTCCTGCCCCATCCCCTAGCAAACTGGAGCTGCAGATTACAAGGCCAGCTGGTCATTAGCACGGTTACACTGCTCTCGTCCCTTGCCAAGGCGAGCCCGGGGGATGGCACCAACTCGCAGAGCGGCAGGTCGGGTGCTCCGGCTGGTGACCCGGCTCAGGTCTTAACGCTACCGGACGCGCCGCTGGCAATAGCAAGCGCCGCTTCCCCCAGGCTGGGGCTGTGTGGAGGAGATCGATACTGCTCCCTTTTCCTCTGCCTGGGGTGTGGAAGCAAGGTTTGACATTCAGCGGGAAAGGGATGCTTCCTCTCTCTCCTGATCCCACCTAGACTCTGTTTGACAAGCATGCTGATAACTGCTAGAGCTAACGCCCTATTGAATTTATCCCCGTTCTTGAAAGAAGCCAAGGGATAAAGAGGGAAAGACATTTGCTTAAGGAGAGCGAGCATGTCCTGCAAAGCTTGGAGCTCCTGCAGTCCTTGGTCTTACACTCGGGCTGCTGATACCCTGGGGCTGAAGGAGCTGCATTATGGCAGGAGGGCAGTCAGGTCTTCAAATCCATACTGTGCAGGTAAGAACAGCCTGCTTTTGCAGTGCCTCTCACTGCCTCCCAACAAACCTAGCCCCCTGTAATCACCTTTGCTCATTCTCTTCCTGAGTCACTGTTTATTCTGGCTCCGAGGGCTCATGCTGATGTGGTGGAGCAGTCTTTTCTGCGAGCTGAATTTTCCGAACTCTCCAAGATTGTTTTGACATGCTTGACTAGCAGTCGACGTGTCAGCCAAGGGTCTCCCACCACCCAAGCAGCACCTTGCTCGCCAAAGGACACATGTCCCGGGGCGAGCCATGCAAACACCCCCCACGCACTCACGCCTGTTGCACTGCTTTATTGTTTAATAAGTGCCTTCGGTTTCGCCGTCCCGGCTCTCCTCTGCGTGGCTCCAGCAGACAGGGCTAGGGTCCCCAGCTGAAGCTGGTTTTAATGGCTCTTGATGACTCCCATGGAAATCATTACTGCGTCGGGCTCTGGATTGGCAATTGCGCTCAATGCAGTAGGTTGCTTGGAAAGGAGTCAGGAATTTGCTTCTTGATCTCTCAGTTTCCTGTCAGTGCTATTTCTTTATCCCCATCTACCTGACAAGTTAACCAGGGGATGGGTGTCCCATGCCTTGAGATCTGAAGCAGTCAGAGAGGAGGCCTTGTCTCGTGATGTGAGCTGCCCAGGCTCCCTTGGTGGCTAGTAGAAATGGGGATTTCTTGGTCTGAGGTCTGGCTGCGTTAGGGCTTTGGGTTTCTGGAGGCCTGCGAGGACAGGGGGGACTTGCTTCGTGTAGCTGAGTGCCATCCTTCATACCCTCCCTCCCTGCTGTCCTTGAGCAGCCAGGTACAAAGCACTCTCCTCCTGCTTTGCAGTGAAGTGCAGTGCTTGGTTTGGAGGAGGAGCAGGGCCTTAATCTCTGCCAGTCGAGTTGCGCTCGCAAAGACGATTAGACATATGCCAGCTAATTCATAGTAAACAGGATGGAGGGAGAATTTGCCACTTATAAATGGCAGATGAGCGAGCCCATCATTCCTGTCACTCTCGGGTAATACATGCTGACATAAGCCCAGTTTAGCTGCAAGTTTATCATTGCTAATCCTGCTGGTCCATGCCTCTCTTCTCCATCCTCCTGGCATCTTTCTTCCCCTTTCCCTGCTTTGCCTTTCTCTCCTTTGCTTCCGGTACTAGCATCTCCGGCCTTTTGGGGCAGACAAATTCCCCAGCATCCCCTACCCTTCTCACAACACATCAGTGTTAGCTTGCCTTCCAGGGAATGTTTTTCCTTCTCCTGAAAGTGTCCCTGTGCAGATTAAAGCCACAGGGAAACCTTGGCATCCCAGGGTTTTGGATAGACGACTTCCCAACCGCGTTGTAGCTCCTGTGACCTCTATTTGCCTGTCTGCCCGCCTTGGTGCTGCTGCTCCATGCGATGAAGCATTGCCCGGGTGCCTTCCAGGCACGCTTGGTGCCCTGTCACCGATGTGTCCGTGATGCTCCTGCCAGGGCCCCAGATGTAGGGTTGGGGAGCTCAGACAGCAGCCCACAAGTGGGGGGACCCCGCAGGTGCCGAGCTGCTGGCCCAGGGTCTGGTCAGCTGTGCTCAGCGCTGGAGCCTGCCCAGCCTGGAGTTTATTCGATACTTTTACCTAAACAGACACTCCCGTGGGCTTCTTGCTAACGGCACCACGGGGAGCCTTAGCCTGGAACCGCCCCGTTGTTTGGAGAGCCACGTAGCCAACCTAAATACCGTAGCCTTCTCGGGGGGGGGGGGGATGTTGGAGCCTTTGGGGAGGTGAAGGTGCACGTCCATCCGTGAGAGCAACGGCCACAAAGCTTGACCTGGCTTCCAAGAGCCGTTGGGGATATAAAGCTGAATGGCAGGACTGGAGACGGGTGCTCAGCTCCGGTGGCTGTTCTCTCTGCCTCACCAAAGGACCCCAGGCCCCCCCGAGTGCTGCAAGTCCTGCCGGGGTGCAAAGCCTGCTCCTGGTAGGGCTGTGTGGGTGCTACAGGATGGCAACCGGAGCCAGGCCAGCTACATTTTTCCTGGAAATCCTGTTGGCTTTCCTTCACCGTGATGATACGAGTGTCCCAGCTGTCCTTGCTTGACTGATCCACCCACGCAGAATATGTGGCTTTTTCTTGTGGTACGATCAGATGCCTAAGAAACCTTGCCCTGCTGTGCTCCCTCGTTCGGCTAAGCGCTCCTCCGCATCCCACGCGTGAGTCGCGTGTCCTGCCTGACCCGCATCCCTCCGATCAGATCAGCTGGGGAAAGGAGGTCAGAGACAGGAATCCCATGAACCAAAAACCGGGTCAGGGCACGTATCCATGGGCCCACGCTGCCCCCGGGACAGGGTGAGTTGTGGGGTGACGGGAGGTGCTTGCAGGTAGTGTGGGGCAAGAGAAGGGGTCCAAGGCCCCTTGCCAGCGAGCTGAGCGAGAGGAGAACATCCTTTCCTGGCCAAAAACCCCTCTCTGGCAACAGGGGCTGTGGGTGCAAAGCCGTGAAGCAGCTCCAGGACGGATTTCTCCAGCCCAGGGGTTCCCTCTTGTGGCAAGATGCTCCTGGCTGGGCTGCCCTGCTCGCAGCCGGGCGCGGAGCCCGGCCGGTCCCCGAGCTGCCCCGGGCAGGGTGGGGGGTGCCGGGGGAGCCCTGCCCGGGGCTCGGGGTGGGCTGAGCACCCCCCCCTTCCCCCCCCCCCCCCCCCCCAGGGTGCTCCGAGGGTCGGCAGCGGCTGCACGCCGGTGCCTCGCAGGCTTCCTACGTGCCGCCAGCTAAGGAGCAGCACCCCTGGGTGCTGGGGCAGGGGGTCCAGGGGGTCTTCAGCGCTGATGCAGCAGGTACGGGTGTGCGCTTATCCACCGGGCTGCAGAGCGGCAACTGGCTCTGGGTTTCTCATCCAGGCGGGCGCAGGGGTGCCTGGCTCGGCTCAGCAGAGCTCCGCATCTCCCTGGGCTTGCCTCCTGCCTCGCGGCAGGGGATGAGCCGGTTTCGGGTGGCCGGCACCCGGTACCCCTGCACCCCATCCCTGCGGGGCAGGCTCTGTCCGAACGCCCCACGTCCCCCCCATCTTTGCGTCTGTGCGGGGATGCCGTGGCGCAGACCTGCCCTGCAGCACGGCTGAGCTACGGAGAGCCCGTTTGCGGTCCGTAACCCCGACATTCACAGCTGCCGTGGGGGGGCTGCAGCAGGGTGCCAGGGCCCCAGAGCAGGACAGCCGTGAAGACCCTGGCGTCTCCGTACCCACCTCTGGGCGGGTGAGCTTGGAGGATGGACTGGGCTTCCCTCTTACGTAGGGAACGAGATGCTTTGCAGCTGCCTAGCGATGTTTGCGGCTGCCGCAGCAGCCAGGCACACGGAGGAGGCCTCTGCGGGCTCCCCTGCGCCAGGCCGGAGGGCTGCGCAGCCTCCTTCGGCCTCGTCCCTGCTCGCTGGCGGGGGGAGCGGCTGGAGCTGGGGAGAGCTGGTTCCCTGCGAGCCGTGATGAATCAGCACCTCGCTGCAATGCTGAGCAGGGCTCCGCACGGCGCGGAGGCGAGCAGCACCCGGGCGGCATCGATGTTTATTAATGACTGTATTGGGGATGCTGTTTAGTCACCGCTCCCACGGAGCCTGAGGCAGCCTCCCTTCTTGCCGCAGGGTGGGAGGCTCCTCCGCTGTCCTCGGGAGATGTCTGAGGCACCCAGGCACCCGCACCGCTTCGCACGCTTATAAACCGGGTCCCGTGAGAGGCCTCGGCGATGCCACCGCCGCTTCCACCCGATGCTGCCGCGCTGCCTGCCGCTTCGCTCGCTGCCTCCCCTCCCAGCAGAGCGACAGGGCGATTCCTGCTCGAGAGACGGGGGAAACTGAGGCACGGTGCGTGGTGAGGGGTGACAGCAGGACACGGCCCGGCCACGCTGATCTCCTGATGGCCAGCGATGCAGTGGGCTGTGCTTGCTGCCTCATCTGGCGCATCGGGGGGGATTTATTAATACGAGAGTGCTGCAGATTTAACTAGGAGGAACGTGAGCAAAGCGATCAGAGGATGGGAGCGGGGGGACGGCCCTTAAAGTGCTGGGCAGCGTCGGGGGGTGCTCTGGGCGGGCAGCAGGGCCACCGGCCGGCCGGCACAGCCCTCCCCTGTGAGGAACCCGTTTAAGGGCCAGATACTGTTATTAAACTCTCCGACAAGCGTTTTCCCACTCCGCCATCTGCAGTGCCATGAAACTTGCATAAGATTTGACATGAAAAATCTATTTCTTTGAATGAAGTTTTAATAAGATCAAATTGGAAAAAGAAAATAGTAACTCTTCTCCCTCCCCCCTTGCCCCCTCCCAATTCCTATCGGATTTAGGCAAATCTTTGGAGGCAAAAACCTTTGCAAACTGGCGGTGCCCCTGGCAGGCTGGCGCTGAGCGGGGGCCTGGGCTGGGCGCTGGGTGCGTCCGGGGGGGTCTCTGCAGGGGATGGCGGCGAGCTCAAGGGCTATAAAAGCTGTGTGGTCTGCGGCTTTGCAGCAGTCGCCGTGTGGCAACGGAGGCGGCTGTCCTCACGCTGGGGGTGATGGGGGCTGCACAGCCCAAAGCAGGGGCGCACACTGACATGGGGTGCAGCGAACGGGGGACCCAGCCCCTCGTCCTTGGTGCGTCGGGTCCCTTAGGGTGCTGGGATGTGCCCAGGTGCAAAAGCCTTAATTAAGCCTCTCTTCGAAATGTGATTTGAATGGGCTTAAACGGAGTCTCTGCTGGACGGAGATGGGGGGGATGCCACCGGCCTGTACCCCGCCGGTGCTCTGGAGCTTCGGGCAGCACGGAGGAGGGTGGCTGGTGGCAGGGGGCCAGGGGATGCTGCTGATGGGGGATCCCATCCCTGCCCGGGGCCACAGGGCACTTTGGGGGCTCCGGGCATCCTCCGCCGAGCAGCATCCTTTGCATCCCCTGCGGAGCATCATCCCCCGCGGAGCACAGTCCCCCACCGCCCCCCGGGCTGGGACACGCTCCCGGGCGCAGGGCAGAGCACCGGGCTGTCCCTGCCTGGAGCTGCCAGGCTCCCGTGGGGGTTCTCAGCCGTGGGCTGCGCCTGAGCCCTCGGCGTCCTCAGCATGACGTGAAAGTCCCACCCTGCCCCAGAACCCCCCCAGTGCCTTGGACCCCGTGTCAGCCCAGAAACACGGCTAACGTGGCAGGTCCAGCAGTGGGGCCCAGGAGGAATGCAACGGGGAGCCCAGGAAGGTGGGAAGGGCTGAGCTTCAGCCAAGGAGGAGCCCGAGGGGAGATGCATGGCCTGGTTTGTTCTCGATAACCACAAAGCCCAGCTGGCATCTGCTAATTGCCTGGGTAATGGCTGTGAGCACATGGCTGCACCCCACGTGCTGGCAGCGAGCAGCAGCGTGCCGTCATTTTGCTCTCGATGCACAGCCTGGCTGAACGCCAGGCCGGGGCGCAACGCCCTCGCGGGGGGCTGCAAGCTGGAGCCAAGACCCGCAGGAGCCGACCCTTCTCCACCTCTGCAACGACCCGGTCCCAGGATTTGCAGGTGGGTCAGGCTGGGCAGGTCCTGCTGCTGCGCTGGGGCCAGGTCGCAGAGTCGCTAGGCAATGTCTGACAGCGAGGGGAAACTGAGGCACATCCCGGCGCGTGTGCTGGGCATGCATGGGGAAGAAGAGCAGGTTGCACCCCAGCGTGGCTTGCCCATAGGTGCCAGCCTGAGGAGCGGGACCTTCAGGCAACTGTGCCCAGGTCTGCTGTTAGCCGTGAATCAGTCTCAGCGCCGTGTCGGCCACGCGGGACGAGAGTCCATGGAGTTTCGCAGCAGTCCCCGGCCACAAAGGGGCCTTTCTCCGGCAGGTCCTCTTGGCCATATCTGCCGGGAACCAGCTTGTCCCTCCGGCGTGAGGGCCCTGACATGCCGCTGCCCGGCTGCTGCCTCATCAGCGCATTAATAAACCATCTCTCCCCGGCCTTCCTCGCCGCTGCCAACTTCTGTTTCAATGCCAGAGCGATAGCTCTGCCCCAGCTGGGAAGGGAGCAGGGAGGTACCTCCAGCATCACCTCTTCCATGAGCTGCTAAGGCCGAGGGAGAGGCGAGAAGCTGCCTGGAGCTCAGGGAGTCTGTTAGCAGGAGCGGCAGCCCTGAGAAAGCAGGCACAGATTCAATTCACTCGGCAGCGTGGGCTGGATCCTGCTGCTGGATCCTGCACCGTGGATCCCGAGCACCTGCGGTGTCCGTGGAGGTGGTGCTGCAGGGGCTGCGCTGCACCCAGTGCCGGCTATTTCGGGCACGCGCGGGTGCCCCGCTCCTCGTCCCCCCTCTGCTCCACACGTCCTGGCTGCTCGGTGGCATCGTCCCTAACCGATGGGGTGGTTAGGGTGGCTGGGGGACCGGTGCGGTCCCGAGGAACGGGCTGGGGGTGCGATGCAGAGGGTTGAAAAGCTGGGAGAGATTGGGAGGTGACCCCGAGACCCCGGGCGAGGGCTCGGCGGAGCAGCCCAGGGGCAGAGCAGGGTGAACGGCCGGCCGGTGGTGTGTGCGCCCGCGTCTGAGCACCGTGGGCACGGCCAGCCCTGCCTTTCCCTGCCCGCCGGGGTGGCCCCGGTGGGTTCCCGTTCTCCATATGGCTGTGGATGTCTGTAGATGCGTTTTAAACCCTTGGATGGGTAATAAATAGAAGCAGGCCCGCTGCCTTTTGTTTTGATTGATTCCATTTGTTCTGCATAAGCAGCTCCTTCCCCTTGCCAAGGCTCGGCTCCTGAGGAAGTAAGATGCTGCGAGCCGGAGGGGCCCAGCCGTGCCGTGCTGGGGAGGGTCCCCGGTGCTCCCAGCACTGCCGGGGACGAGGTGGCCCAAAGCTGAACTCCGACACGGGGGAAACTGAGGCACCCGACAGTGCCAGGTCTGCCTCTGCAGCGGGTGGGAGCCCTTGGAGAAGAAGGGAAACTGAGGCTGGGAAGCGTGATGTGCCGTGCCCGGGGACACACGGCGAGGCAGAGGCGGCTCTCAGCTGCAGAAGCTGCCTGCTTCTGGTGCTGGGTGAGGGCGAAGCCACCGACGGGCTGGGCCAGCACAGGGTGACCCGGTGACGTCGGCCACCCCGCGGCACTGCTCTGCGATGGGCACGCAGGGGAAAATGACTTTACAAATGAGCTTGGGATGAAGATGAACATGGGAGCCGGGACTCTTGGCTTCCCTTGCCGGCTCTGTCGCAAACAGCAGCCTCGGGCAAGTCTGGCGTCTCCCTGCCTCAGTTTCCCCAGGCGGGAGAGGCTGTTTACCTATTGGGAGCTGGGGAACCGGCAGGTCTGGCAGCAGGAGGAGCCCTGCGGATGAAAGGCACCGCGCAAAGCCAGGGCGGCCGGTCCGTGGGCTCCCTGCGGGGTGGCACAGCAGCGAGAACCCGAGCGGTGGGCAATGGGTGGGGGCCCCGGAGGCACCATCCCGATGGTGCCCCAAATGCAGTCCTACTTCCCTCTCACCTCCTCGCCTGGGGACCCCCATCCCCGACAGGAGGAAGAATGGATGTACCTGGGGGGGGGCTAAAATCATCCCCCCGCCCCGGTGCTGCCGTGCCCCCCGGGTGAGTCAGAGCAGCCGGGGGCGCGTGTGCCCGCACCCCAGCTGCGATGCTGCGTAAGGGGGGAGCGGGTGTAGGCCCGAAGGACGCAGCTGCCTCCTCGCCACGTCCGCTCGCCGCTCCTCTCCTCCTTCTGATCTGCCTCATTATCTCCTGAGTCATCGCTCCCACCTCCGCCGCAGCCACAGCCACCCGCAGCTGGCACAGCTCAGGGGCTGCTACCCGGCCAGGGCTGGGGGCTGCCGAAAAGGCGAGCGAAGCCGGGGGGCTCCTGTGTGTGGCCTCTTGGTCTCCAAAGGTGGCCCAGGGATTCGGGGTGGGGGGCAGCACGGGCGGGCAGCGCTGCGGAGCATCTTCCCGACGCGTGCCGCTGGATGCCCGGACGGACAGACGGGATTGCGGCTGCTCCTGCCAGGCAGGGAGAGATTCCTGGGCGCTGGAAGCTGCGGTGCTTCTCTTGCAGTGATGCTCCTGGGCTGGGAATCAGGCTTCAGCGTGCCAGGCAAGGCTGCAAGCCGCTTTCCGAGCCCTGCACGGGGCAGGAGCCGGGGACAGAGCCGGTCTGCTTGCTGCCAGCGAGCTGCTCCCTGAATAGGTCAGGATCCGGCTGCTGGCATCGCTGAACACGTGTTGGCGTGGTGCAGATCCTGGGTTTGGCACGTGCAGGCTGCGGCAGGGCCGGGGCACAGCCGTCCCCCCCCGGGGAGCCCGGGGGATGCTGCAGAGGTTTCCCCTCTGAAGGTGCCTGGGTAAACCAGGGCCAGGGCTGGCTCCCATTTGGATGCTGGGATGGGAGACGTGGCTCCGCGCTGAGCGGAAACCCAAGGCGCCTGCCTCTCCCCGTGCCCCTTGGCAGCCTCTTCCCAGCGCTAATCCCTCTTGCCGCCGACAATTTGTGCCTTATTAATTCTAATTTGAGCTTGCCTGGTTTTCTTTCCCAGCCGCTGCTCCTGCGCTGCCTTTCCCCGGCAGACGGCAGCGCCCGCAGCGGGCAGCGCTGCTCCCCGGGGTATTGCAGCCCCCACATCTCCGCTCAGCTGTGTGGGTGCAGCAGTTTAAGTCTCTTGTCAGGAGGTGTTTTCTCCCGGCTCTGGAAACGTCACCGCGGCTTCTTCGTCGGCTTGGCGTGACCGACGGCAGGACGAGCCGCGGCGGCTCAGAGCCAGGGTCTGTCTCGTGGACCGTTTTGGAAGCTCCCTGGCCCTGGGTTAACTTGTCCATCGCCCGTTTATTTCTGCGTCTCTGGACCTGGGCTCTTCCCCCATCCATCTCTGCTTCGTGCTTAACCTCTCTGGCTAATAACTAGGTCAGGAGTCCTGGAGACCGGAGAGCAGCAGCCCGGCGGGCGGTCATCTCCCATCTGCTTTCACTCCCTTCTCTCCTTTTCCTCCTGCCTTTTTGGCTGGCGGGGCAGGGAGACCCTCCGGCCCCCTCCTCTTCCTCTGGGACGTGGAGGGGCAGGAGCCGCCGTGTCGACGGGACGGCCGGGACCTGCTTTCCGCACAGGGAGGTATTTTCACGCAGTAAATGGATTTCGGCCCCACCAGCCGGGGCTGTTGGCGCGGGGAGGCCGTAGGCGAGGTGTGGGGTTGAGCTGGCGGCTGCGGGGAGCCTGTCCTGGCACGAGCATCCCTGGGGTGCTCAACCCCAGGTTCCCCAACCACAGCACCGATGTGGTACTGGGGGGACCCGGCGGGACACCGCTGGGCGTGCAAAGACGGCGGTGGCAGTGGCCTGCGAAGGCCATCGCGAGTGGGAGGATGCTGCGAACGAAGCGCCGCGTGGGGGACGCTGAATCGGCGCGAAGGTAGCAAGCAGCCGAGTGACAGCTACAAGAGAGCCCGAGGGCCAGCCGCATGCTGCTGGAGGGCCTGGAAAGCAAAGGCTTGGAGGATGCTTATGTCTGCAGGCTCGGAGGAGAACTGCTGCTCTCGGGAGGAAGGTCTCGGATGGAGACGCGAAGGCCACCTGCTCGCAACGCCCCGTGCCAGCGAGGACTCCGGGTGACATCGAAAAAGCTCTCGGTGAAGCAGCCGTGTCCCTTGAAGCACGGGCCCGCCGATGCCTCGGTTTCCCCCCCAAGGGGACAGTGCTGCCCCTGAAAGGTGTAGCCCCCCGGGCAGCGAGAGGCTGCGCTGGGCCGTGGGGGTCCCGCAGCAGCATCCGGTCGTGCTGGCAACCGCTGGGAAGGCTCTAGCATCGCGCCGGGGAGCGCGGGTGCCTCCGAACAGGCTTCCCCTTGTGCGGCGAGGACGGCCGGCAGCTCTGACCCTCCGCCGGGGAGCGGGGAACAAGGGCGGCTGTGTGTGCCCATCACACTCGCTGGCCTGCCGCCCCGACACGCATTCCTGCAACGGGCAGGGCTTTCCGGGCTGCCGGTGCTAGGATGCACGGGGGGGATGTGCTGGCTACTGTGGGGGGCTTGTTATGGGTTTGGTGGTTTGTTTTTTTTTTTTTTCTCTCTCTTTTTTTTTCTTTTATTAGCAGCCTTTGGGTGTCTTTTTGAGCAATTAATCTGGGTCATGACATTCACCGAGCAGATCGGAGAGCCCGGGGCTCATTAGCACCCGGCCGAACGTCGCTGGAGAGATGCTCTCGGCGGCTCCGTGCCTCTGCCTGCTTGTTATTCCGGGCGAGTCGGGGGCTGCGGCAGCAGGAGGGTCCCTTTGGCGGAGGTCCCTGCCACACTGCTGTGGGCAGTGGGGGCAACGCCGAGTGGCCGGGGTCCCCCTCCTGCCGCGGCAGCGTGGCCGGGGCAGCCAGCGATGCTGTGTTGGCACTGGGGTACCCGGTAATCGGCGGGCAGCGCTGTGCTGCAGGGCTCAAGGACTTTCGAGGGCCTCAGCCTCCCTGCTTCGGCTTCGGCTTGACTTTATTCCCTTTCTCATCAGCTGCTCGAGTCCCCAGCAGTGACCTGCAGCTGCCGCTGCGCTGGCACCAGGAATGGTGTTCGGTCCGTGTGGCCAGGGCCCGGCCAGCCGTTCGCACAAGCTGATGTTGCTCCTCTCCCCTCTCCTGGTTGGGGAAACTGAGGCAGAAGACCTCACCTGGCCCCAACCCAGCCGCCCGCCCTGCCCTGTCCCTGCTGGCAAGGGGGAAACCATCTCTCCCTGGCCAAAGCCACCCCAGCTGCCACAGGGAATTGGTCTGTGATTCCCCAGCCAGGAGTCGTGTCCGTCTCATGGATGTTTCTTCTGTGGGTTTGGCCACCTTTTGCTTTTGGCTTCCACCACGCCCCGTGGCCATGAACTGCACCCGGGCTTCTTGTCCCGGCCGCTCTGGGCTGCATTCCCACCCGCCTGCTGCAAGCCCTGGCTTCAAAACCCCCCGGGGTTTGTGCCCCAAGCCTCGAGCCTTCACCCCCTCCCACCGCTGACCTCCCCGTGTGGCTCGGGCCCCTGCACGGGGACAGGGACGGGGATGGCGAGGAACCTCCCTGCGCCTGGCTGGCTGCGGCGCAGCATATGTGCTGGGATCTGCTCCCTGCCTGCTGTTTATCCGCTTCCTTCGAGTTAACTTATGTTTCCATCGCTGCCCATCTGTCTCCTTCTCTTCCTCTCTTCCCTCCCCTCCTTGTGTGCTGGCAGGCGCCGGCGGAGCGCAGGGTCCCGGTCCCCAGCGGCTCCAGGTGAGCCCCGGGGGGTGGCAGGCATTTTGCCTCCCCTCGCCGCTCCCGCTTGCGGGGGCCCTTTTTGCAGGGATCCTGGTTTGGATGCACCCGAGGCTGAGAAGCCTTGGGCTCCGGCAGTTCCCTCCATCCACCATTAACTCCGCTAGCAAATTTTGGCCGGAGGATCCCCTCTTTCCCATTAAACCTGAAGCCATCGGGGCCGCCTTGGTGCCGGCAGCCCCCCTCGCAGCCTTCGGTTCCCCTCCGTTTCTTCCTCGGCTCCCTCCGTTCCCCGGGCTGGGCGATGCTCCCATCCATTCTGCGCAGTATTTGCTCTTCAGACGTCTGTGCCTTCCCAGCGGCGCGGGAGGGAAGCCCGGCCCCGCTCCCCATCGGCGCAGCGCTCCCACCCGGAGCCCAGCTATTAGGGATACCCGGGCTTCTTCGGGAAATACAAAGGCATCGAGTGCCGGAGCCAACGTGCACCTGCTTTTCTTGCTGCTTCAGAAAGCCCTTGTGGCTGCTGCCTCCCACTTCTCCAGCTTTTATTTATAGTCTGTCTTGCTCGCGCTGGGTTTTTTTCCTTTCTTTTTCTTTCCCCGGCGCAGCTGAGCCGCTGAACTCGTAACGCCGTGGAGAGGCTTCTCCCTGGGCTCGGCTGCGCGCAGCCACGGCAAAGGGAGCGGAAGAGAGATCGGATCCCCGCAGGAGCGGCCGAGAGCCTCGTCACCGCGCTCTTCGTTAGCGCTGATCGCCCCGGCGGGTGGCTGGGGGGGTTGTGCGTCGGGTCGCCGCTCGCAGCCACGACCCACATTCGGGACCTCGTGAGGTGCCGAAGGCGCGAGGAGCATCGGTCCTCGCTGCGGCGCTGGGGTCTCGGCGACCCTGCGAAGGACAGACCGGGCCCTGAGGAGGGATGTCCCTCCGGCTGGCCGTGCTGCTTGTCACATCAGTTTGGTGGCACCGGTCACTTGCCTGCTGGGAACCCGACTGAGACCCAGCAAACTTGTGCCGCTGATGGCCCTTCAGGGAGGTGCCGGGCAGCGATGGGGCGGGCGTTTTTCTCTTCACCAGTGCTTCCGAGACCTGTCCTCTCCCCAGGGCACTGCAGGATGTCCCCGTGCCCAGGGCCACTGTCTGATGTGCAGAGGAGGAGCGTGTAGACCTCAGCCAGGGACACCGGCATCACCCGCCCCAGCCGGCAGCAGTGTCGGTGCCGTGGGAAGCTCCGGGGCTGGCTGGACCCCGGTGCACCAGCCGGTGAGGTCCCATGTGGGACACTGCCAGCCTGCCATGTCCCCCAGGGAAGCCACCAAGGGCTGCAAGGAGGCACGGAAAGCTCCACTCATGCAAAAACCTGGTGCTCATCACGGCCGCCCTCTCCTCTCCTCCCGGGAGGAGGTGGCGAGGGGACACGGCAGGGGGAAGGGAGGGAGAGGGGGCCGCGGACCGAAATAACAGCCAAAAATAAATAAAAAAAACCCTCAAATCACAAGGCGAGAGGCTTGCCATCTGCCGTGTGGGTGCCGGAGCAGGAGCCGCCCGCCAGCCCCACACTGCCACTGCAGCCTGGGTACTGCCGGTGCCAAGTGACTCAGCACCGGGGAGGGAGGGATGCTCTGGCATCCCTTGGCGCTTGGCCCCGTGCACCCCGAGACATGGCCCGGGAGGCACAGCCGGGGGAGAACCCCCCCGGGGCAGCCGCAGGCAGGAGCTGTGGGCCACCCATCATGGCTGGGGTCAAACCCGTCACACCTCCGGTGTTTCCTCGGGAAGGAGGAAAAACCAGGTAGAAGAGGAGACTTTTTTTTTTTTTTTCCACAGGAGCCACGTTTCCATGGCACCCAGCGGGGACCTGCTTCTCCACGGACCTACCGCTTCGTGGGGTCCAGCAGCGCGGCGAGGGGAGCCCCGGGGTGCCCCTCCGCCATGGGCATGCCGACCCGGGGCACCCGCAGCTGGAGGGAGCCCGGATAGAGGATGCTGCCCAGATGTCACCCGGATGTCCCCGGATGGGCACAGCTTGCCGCGACGCCGTGGGCAGAGGTGGCACCGCGTGGCGTGAAACCCCCACGTGTCACCCCCGAGGTGTCGCCTCCGGGACGCCGCCCCGGGTCCCACCCTGCCCGGGTCCCGTGTGGGGCAGGGGGCTGGGGCGGCCGTGGGGCTGCACCGGGAGCACCGTGTCCCCGGCTAACACCGTGCCGGCAAGGGAGACAAAAGCGCGATTACTCACTGCCAGCGAGGAGCAGCTCAGCACATTACTCAGCCCTGCCAGCGAACGGGTCTATTCTTCGCACATCAACCTGGGGGACCGGGGAGGAGGAGGAGGAGGGCAGGGGGACGGGGGGGCTCATTTTTCCCATCGAGTGCTGACAGCCCACCTCCCTTCTCCAGCCCCCTCCTCCTCCTCCCTGCGTCACTGCCACCCTGGGGGACATCGGCCGGGGGGGATGCTGGGGCAGGGGGCTGTGGCAGTGCCAGGGTTGGGGGGGGGATGCTGGTGCCTCCAGTTCTCCCTGTGCCGCTTCGCCGAGGCTAATTGGAGGTGATTAATCCAAGGAGGAGATGCAGCAGGGCCAGGTTGTGGTGGGGGGGCTCACGTGGCCGTGGGTCGCGGTCCCCTGCTCCGCAGCACTCTCCCCTGGGGATGGCAGGCGGTGCTGGGGGCCGACAGCGAGCGCCAGGCCCCGGCTTTCACCCCTGCCCGCTCCCAGGGCTGCCGGCGTGCTCTTTCCCAGCAAGCCCGAGCCTGCAGGCAGGGATTTCAGTGATGCTGATGAGCTTTGCCGAGTCCCTGGGAAGATGGTCGGCGGGGCGAGCGGCCGCGGCCGGACACTGCCGCCCGGGGCTGGGTGTGCAGCCTCCTGCACGCCTCTCCCCGCCCCAGGTATCTCCAGGTGGCTCTCCAAAGGACGTCCCCAAGCCCCCTCCCCGCGATGTGCCAGAGACTGCGTGGCAGTGGTTGGAGCACCCTGGGGCTGTGGGTTTTGCTGGAGTCCGGTGGACACGGGCACGTCTCCGTGTGGGTGCCGGCATCACGACGGTGCGGGGTTTTCCGGTGGGCTGGGTGCATGCACCCTCCCCCGCGAGGTTTGCTCCCGGCTTAGAGGTCTTTTAAGGAGCTCTTGGCGAGGCTGATGCCGGGATGGATGGAGGTGCTCATGGAAGGGCGCTGGAGAGGGGAGGCAGGGGCGAGGGATGAGGTGGATTTGCCACTACGGACACTGCTTCTTAATGGAGCAAAATAATCAATACGGGTTCAAGCGGGGAAGGGGGTTTTAAGTGGGGGAGCATGTCGTTGCCTGGATTCAGGAGCACGGGGGCTCCCATGGATGAAGGGGATAGCATTCCCGGGGGATGCCCACCAGCAGGAGCGGGCTGCGGGGTGGGGAAGCGGGCAGGAGCGACAACAGCGCTGGCGGGGAGCACCTGGAGCCTCCCAAACCCCGGGGGGCTGCAGCTGCGGAGCATGGAGCTTTAAATAGGGAAGCGGGGCCCTTCCCAGCTCCTCTGCACCCCGCAAAGCTCCTGCCTGGCTCGGTGACCCTGCGGCTCTCCTGGCCAGGTACCTGCAGCATGGCTGGGCTGCGCGATGGGGGTGCGCTCGCTGTGCTTGCGGGGTGCTGGCTGCAATGGGGTTGTCACCTCCCCTGGGAAACAGACCTCAGTGCGTGCTTTGGGGTAGGGAGAGTTGGCAGAGCGGGTCCTTCCCCCGGCAGCACCCGGCTCTCCAAGGTGTCTGAGATGGTGTGAAGCGGTTCGTGTGGGGAGCCTGCCTCGAGCTCCAGGGGATGTGGCTCGGGGGGCTCTGGGCATGGAGTGGCTGCTCGGGTCTGTTTAGAGGAGTCCTGTTTGTTCATGGCATTGGTTACGGGCAGAAGAACGTGCTTGTGCTGCTCAGTACGCAACGTGGAGGGTAATTTGGGGCTGGACCGAACCTCCTCTGGCTGGTTTGGCGTCGCAGCTCCTGCTAGTGCCCCTCCGCAGGGCGCGTGCGGTGCCCTTGCGCCCGTGCCTCTCCGCGTGGCTTTGCAGGCGCTAATGAACGTACCCGTGCTGTGCTCCCCTCTCCTGGGGAGGAAAACCTCGTTATCCAGAGAGATGCAGTGGCGCGTTCCCAGATGCAGAGCCAGGCACTAGGTATGGATACCTGGCTGAGGCGCTCTGGGTTACAGCGGTGGCTGGGGAGATGATTTTGCTAAGTAAGCCGTGAATTTGGGTGACCCAGGTCCCAGCACCCTGCTGCAGCACCGAGGGGGGGGGGCCTTACTCACCGCCCTTGCCGCATCCCTAATATCGCTCCTGTTAATGCACCCGCAAGCCCCTACAAAGCAATTAAACCTGCAGCTACCCATAAAAATTCAGCGCGTCGTGCAATGCTGCTCTCTCGCCGACGAGCTTGTCCCCGCCTGGCCTGGGCGGGGGGACCCCATCCATTTTGGAGCCCGTCCGAGGGGAGGGCTGGGTACCTCTGCAGCCGGTTGCCCCAGCAACTGTCACTCTCGTGCAGCATCCATCACGCCAAACATTTCGGAGCCATTATCATGCCTTCAGTACGGCGAGGCAGCGGTGATGGAGCGCTGCTGGGGGATAAGCGTCACCCACGTCACCTTGCTATTTATCTCGCAGCAGTCATAAATATCCGCTGGCATCTGTGTGTCCCACTGCTCTAATCCCCTCGCGGTGCTGCTCGTGCGAAGAGTTACCCGAGCAGAGACCCGTGTCCGTAGGAGATTCGGCAGAAAACCAATTAGGATTTTGCGAAGCGAAGTGCTGTTAATTGGCTCTATCCTCGCAAATTAATAAAGCATCGATGCTATTGTTTAACTCTGCGTGTGCGTGCGTGGCTTCAGGTGGAGCCTGAGAATATTTGAGGGGGCCTGAGTGATGAGCAGGGGGTTGGGAAGGGTTGTGGGGCGATGGGGTGGGGGAGAGAGGCTGGGGAGGGGGCTGTGCCGCCCCAACATGAAATGGGGGTCACGGAGCAAAGAGCACGGGCTGTCCCCGGCGCTGATCTGCACGCGTGGGGTGTCTGCAGGGCGCAGGGAGGCTTCCCTGAGGGGTTTCTGGTGGGTCACAGCTGTGCCCCACAGCAGGCTGCAGCCCCCTGCGCTCGGCTGCTCAGCTTGCAGCAAGCTTTGGAAGGCTTGAATTATTTTCTTCTTTGAGCTCTGCCAAACGGGGTTGAAATTATGCATGATCTGCCTCGGATCCTCGCTCCCGCTCCCTCCCGTCAGCCTCGAGGTGCCATTGCCTGGGAAGGAGCCCTGGAGCACTGCGCCGTGTCCCACGCCGAGGCTGCGGCGGCTCTTTCTGAGGGTGGCTGTGCCGAGAGCGTGGCCCTACGTGCCGATGTAGCATCGTGCGGGCACGCGTTAATAGCTAATAACAGCTATTAAGTATAAAAGTGGCTGGGTGTTCCTGCCCCAGCCCCGAGGGGTTTCCCGGCAGGGTGTGATGCCAGCTGAGGTCCCCATCTCCCTGGCCCTGCCCGGAGGACAGGCAGCACGGGGAGGTGGTTTTCCCAGACCCGGTTGCGGTCAGAGGCAGAACGAGGTGCTGGTTGCCCTGGTTTGGTCCGTCCTGCCCTGCCAGTTCCTTGGGGCCATCCCCTTCTGTCTGAGTCCCCCCTCTCTCATTTTGGCCTCCTCCATGTGAATGCACCATCCCCAAGGACGGCTCATGGGTGCCTGGCTGCTCTGCCTGCTCCTTGCCCAGCATCCCTATTAAAGCAGAAAGTGGGCTGAAAACCGTCCTGACTCTTTCCTCTCTTCAGGGCACTTTTTTTTTACTGCCTTTATTCTGCTTTCCCTGTCCCCTAGCATCTAACCCGGCTCGTGTTGGGGGCTTCCTACTCCTTTTCTGAGTCTGCACCACTCCTGGCCCAGAGCTTTGCATCTATTAAGGACTTAAAATTAAGTGCAAAAATATATTGTTAAAATAGACTTGACTTTTTTGGTGCTGCCTAAAAATAAGCAGGCTCTGAGGGCTGGAGCAGCAGGTGTCTAGGGCTGGGCTGATTTATCACAGGGTGGCTTGGTCCTCCTTAATTAAATCGTAAGGCCTTCTCTTGTGTTTTTACAAAAAAATGCACAGTTTTGGCTTGCAGCATCCCTCCCGAAGGGAAGCCCAGCGTGGTGCGCTGTGGAAGACACCCGCTCAGCTTGGAGTTTTGTCCTCATCCAAGGCTTTGCAGGGGATGCCTGGAAAAAGCGTGAATCAGCCATTCTCTGAGCACAAAGCGGAGTGAGCTCCCGGAGTCTCCCCCCGCCCCGTGGGTTGGCTGGGATGGCTCCCTGCCTGCTGCAGGCAGCTTTCCTGCTGCCTGCAGTGTTCTTGTATATTAAATTAACCTGGGGGTTAATTTCTTCGGAGCCCCTCAGGCAACCAGCCGGGAGTCTCTGGTCCTCCGGTTGCGATGCCTGTGCAGGTAATTTGGGAGCAACATCTCATGCCCTGTCTCGCTGCTCAGGTGGTGAAATGCGGGTAACACGTGGACTTCTTCGGGGAGGAAAGGTGCGTAGGGCAGTGCCGCTGCAGGGAGAGGGTTGCTCTGCCTTCCCCTGTTCCCAAAGGATGCTCAGTTCTGGGGGTTTTCCCGGCTGACCGAGGATACGGGGGTCATTTCACTGCCGTGGCTTGCTCTCTGGTGGGACTGGCCCCGGGGATCGGAAAGGTGCTGGTGCGTCCCCACGGGTGTTTTCCCGCAGCCCAGCCTGCCTTGGCTTTATGTTGCAGGGCTGCTCCGGCCGTGCCTGGTGCTGCGTCCCCCCGGTCCGCCTCTGGCTTTGCAGCACCGATGGGGAGACGTTTGTATATTCAAATGCCTCTGCATCTCTGCAAGGGTTCAAGGAGCTGGGGCTGTATGTTTGTTTCCATTAAAAAAAAAAAAAAAGAAGAATAAAATCTCCTGCGGTGATTCTTTCCTCCCTTTTTGCTGATGAGGAGGCAGGCCCAGGTGGCGAGAGGGAAATGCAAGTGCTGGCGGAGGACAGAGCACATGGGCATGGAGAGATCAGCTGAGGGTTCCTGTCCTCCGAACCCACGGCACGGGCAGCACCCGGCCGCCTCGGCGAGGCTGTGGCACGTTGAGCTTGGTGCAGCCGGCAGAGCAAGAGCAGGCAGGACCGGGGGACGGAGCGATGCCCCTGCAAAGGCTGTGCTGTCTGCACAAAGCCTCGTGCAAGGCCACCGCGTCCTTGTCAGCCGGGGGTGATGCAGGTACGTGTGGCCGCTGCTCCCCGCATGTTCTCCCTGTGGCTCGCCTTCCCCACCGCCCTGCAGCGGTGCTGGGAGCCGTGGCCGCCGCGCAAGCCACGGAGCGGTGACCAGAGTGCCGGCGGAGCTGCAGCACAGCAGGGAAACGGCACTTATTTGCTGCGACAGCTTTGCAACAGATTCTTTGGCGGAGCTGACTGCAAACTGCAATCCTAAACTGTCGGACGGCTCCTTTTTCCAGCCTGGGAGTGTGAGAAACAAATTTGTTTGGGTTATAAAAACGTATTAAAAAGCAACACATTTTGTTTTGCAATATACATAGTTCTTCATGCCAATTTTTTTTTAATGAGTGCCATTCTAATCCCTTCCAGACAAAGATGTTTCTTAATAACTTTTTGTGGAGGTAATTGCTGGGGAGATGTTTTGAAGTGCTAGGCAGGGAGCTGTCAGTCACACAGCTGCTGGTGACAGCTCTGCATCACTCGGGTACAGGGGGAGGAAGGCTGAAAAGCCCTCGGATGTCTTCAGCTCTGGGGACCCGGTGCCCGGAGAGGTGATGCCCAACACCAGCAGCGCGGGAACCGGGATGTCTGGAACAACACAGGAAAGGGGCTTTTTGCTCATCAGATGTGCCCGGATGGTTTACATCTTGATGCACATGTCTCGATGTCTAGAGTTCTCTAGTATTTTACTGACTGCTGCTTAGCTCTGCCCCAGATCCTGGGCTATGAGCGTCTGGCTTTTGAGGAGCATCTTCTGGGTACCACCAGCTTCCTTCACCCCTGGACGGGGGGATAGTGACCTCCTGCTGACTTGCTTTGAGTCCGGGGGACAGTCAGGACCTCCAGCGATGGGTTTCCCTGTAGGAACAACGGGTGAGGGACCCCCAGGAGCTGCAGGGGTATTTTGACCCCAAACCTCCTGTTCTCTGTCAGCTCCTCTAACCATCCACCCGAATGAAGCAGCTCTTCACCCAGCATTTTGGGAATTACCGTATTCCACCTGCCCTATTTCAACGCTGGCGCAGACAGTATCGCTGCTTGGTGGAAAGCCATCCCACCAGGCTAACCAGGCACTGCCATAAAGCATCCATCTATTTCCCAAGCGATGCGTCTCCTCCTGCTTTCCTCGGTGCCGTGGGTTAAGAGGGGAGGTTGGCATCACTTCTGCCCTTCAGCTCTTCGTTTTCTTTACGGAGCTGCTTTTCCGCGGTGTCTCTCCGTGCTGATGCGTGCCCGTCTCTCCCGGTTCCCGCTGTGCTCGTGGCCTGTCCCGGGGTGTCTCCGAATCTGTTTTGGTGCCATTGCAAATGAGTGGGTCCAAACTTGTTTTCCCAAGTCTGTGTCAGCTGCTCTTCAAATCAAGGAAAATGCCTGTGGGTTGTTTTGTTGGTTTTTTTTTTTTTTTTAAATAACTTTGATCTGTAATTAAAATACTCCATTTAATTAGGCAGGTACCACAGAAACTTTAGAAACATGACTATTTTTATATATTTACTCCCCTTCCTTGTGTTTTCCTTGGTGACTGGAGTTCCAATTAAAACAACCTCCTCATTAAACCTTAAATAAAATCAGGAGCTAAAAATACAGCAAGGCCACTGAGCTGCCCTCCCCATCCCCACGCCTCTCCCTTGGACCCCCGGCTCTGCGCTGGGTTTCTCCCCATGAGGCTCTCGATGCACTTGATGGAGCCGGTGCGGTCTTGGGGCTTGACGCTCCGGCTCTGCTCCCTCAAGATTTCACCTGCCTCGTGCAAAAAACTCACCAGCTTCGGGCTCAAATGTGCCCAGGGCAGCTTGACTGGGATGGAAGGATGGGTTTACTATGGGGCTAGGCTGGGATGCTGCAGCTGGTTTTCTCCCACCCCATAATTTGGGGGAGCCTTTGGAGGTGGCTTCACCTTGAAAAGCCCACCTTGACGTGCCTCTAGCTGTCAGATGGTGCTTGCCGTTGCTGTAGCAGGGCTGGGGGGAACAGTTTGCTTTCGCTCAAAACATTTCTTTGCGATACGTGCATTTGCAATATAGGAACAATAGCTGTCCTGCCAAGCTAAACACGAGCTGTTCCCGAAGTTGTTGGCATTTCGCTTTTTGCCAAGGGTCTAGAGAGGAGGCGGGTAAACAGCCGTTAACTCTGAGCTGCAGCAAAGAGGTGGCTTGTTCCCGTGTTGCGGGAGCAAGCGGGTTAGGAGGAGGGAGCTTGGGGCTGGAGGAAATCCCTCTCTGAGCATCCAGGTTGCAGCAACATCAGCAGCCGCTGCTGCTGCATTTGCCCTCGGAGCCAAGAGGGCTTTGTGCTCGGGGAAACTGAGACTCGGGGCCTCGGTTTCCATGCACCAAGGTGTGCATTGGGCACCCTGAGGAGCAGCCTCCTGTCCTGGTTTGCCCCGGCAAGGCCAAATCCTGCCCGGTGGCAGCTTTGCCCGTGGAGCCGGGCTGCAGAGCTCACCCCCCAGGCGCTGCGCTTGCTGCGAGCTCTGTTTAACGGGGAGGTAATTTCCCAGAGGTGCCTGAAGTTGCCTTAATGCAAGCTGTCAAAATGATGTACAATCGCGCCGGGCTCCCTCGCTCCCCCTGCCTCTCTGGTGACAATTTTGTCAAAGCTTGTTTTTGAGAAGCTGTTTTGACGGGGTGCTAATGGCTCCTTCCTCATCAGGCAACTGCGAGCGCGGATGTCCCCGAACGCGCCGAGCGGAAGCTGCTTCTTTCTGTGATAATTAATAAAAATGATAATAACGGGTTTAAAGGAGAGCAACCGGCGGTCGGTGCCGCTGGGTACGTCGGCAGCTCGCGTGCCCCTGATGATGCTCACAGCCTGCGAAGGCCAGAGGTAGCATCTCCTCCGTGGGCTGGTGTCCACCAGCTTTTTGGGAGCGTTTGGTGTCACCAGGGCATCGCACGCTGCGCCTCTGAGGGCTTGCTGGGGGTGCAGGGCTGGGGCTGCCCCCACAAACAGGGAGCTGCCTTGGCTCATCGTAATAAAATGAGAGGTTAAAAATAAAAATCAATAAATGCCAGATTATTGAGGTGGGATTAATATCAATTTTAAACACATACCCCCCCCAACATAAATAACGACCCAGTGTAGCCCAGCTAATGAGATTGGGAGTCTCCGCAATCAAGGCAGAGGATTAGAGATGATCAGAATAAATCCCACATGATGAGGGACGTTGCCAAAGTCTATCCTTGGAAGACCCCACCGGCACGGACCTGGCCGCGGGGGATGCTCGGGGCTCGCAGTGTGCTGTGACCGGGCTGTGGGTTTGGGCACGGGCTGCAGCGCTCGGTGCCTGCTTGGGCGTTGGAGCTCAAAACCCCGTGGCACCTCGCTTTTGCACACCATGGTCAAATCCCACCAGTCCTGCAGCATCCCATGGGTTCCCACCTCCATCCCTGACGCCTCGGGCTCCAGGGCTGGATCAGGGCACTGGGGACACTTAGACCTTGCCTAAAGCCTGTTTACCCACAGCCCTTGGGTAGCCCCAAGCGTCTTCTCCCACGGCCACCCATGGTCTCCAGCTGTGCTCTCCCTTCCCAGTTCCCAGCTTAATCCCCATGTGTGTTTTTAATGCTTCTGCATGTCTCTAAGCTCTTCTGTACCCAGAAGCCAAATGCTCCTTGTAGGATTCAGATGTCTCCCCTGTGGATTAGATGGGATGGCTGCAAATTCCTTGTAATTTCCTCATGCGGGGTCTATTATCTGCTCCTGAGAGGCGCGGGAGGAGAGGGCTGCAGAGGCAGCCCCCCCCCCGTTTCCCATCTGTGTAACGCTGGGCCAGGGGGAGGTTTAGCCAGCGATCCCTTGTCGGGGCTCTGATTCAATTATTCCACGCTGCAGCCTTGCCTGCGGCTACTGGGGAGCACAGCCCCGGGCTGGGGTTTGGTTCCTCGCACGGTGTGATGGAGAAGGGCAGCTCATCCCTGTGCCGGGGCAAGGGAGGACCGCAGCCTCCCCATCCCACGCAGGGCAGGCTGCTGCCCGGGTCAGCTCTCCCCCTTCCCAGGTTAGCTGGTTCATCAGCTGCCCATGCTATTAAATGTCATCGTTGCTTAATTCAGGTGGCTGGGATGCAGTCCTTGTTACAGGCTGGATTTGCTGATTCAGCAGGTTGAGAGAAAATCCTTTCCATTACGGATAGGAGCTGGAGCTGGGCAGAGGGGGAGGAGGTTTTGGGAGAGAAGTCCTTGGATGCCGGGGATTTCTGGCTGGTCGGGGCTGTGTGGTCGAGGAGCTTGGTCCCTGCTGCCGGTTGTCTGTACCCAGCGGCCAGAGAGCGAGGGAGCTGGTGCTTTCAGGTCCTCAGAGGTGTTTGCCCTACCCGTACGGGTGGGGATGGAGAGCATCGAGCGAAGGCACGCCCGTGCGCCCCGCGCCTTACCACGCGTGGTGGCATCCCCCGCAAGTCTGCCTTCCCAGGGCGGGGAGCCCGGATTTGTCTTTCTGATGCCTCTGTCAATGTCATTGATTGGGCTGGAGCGAGGAATCGATCGTAATTTGGTCGGAGGGCCCGGCGCTGGCGCGAGATGAGTAATTAGAGCAGCAGAGGCAGCGTGGGGCCGGCTGCCGCGAGGTCGGGGCGCTGGGGCGGCCGCCGGAACCCATCGCCTGGGGAGGGATGGACGGACAGTGGGGAGGGATGGACGGACAGTGGGGAGGGCGAGGGGCTGGCTCCTGCTTCCCCGGCAGCCGGGATGCCCTTCCGCACCCAAAGGCCCCCCAGGCTGGCAGGAGCAAGGGGTTTTACACTGCGAAGGCTCCCTGAAGCTTGGCAAGGAAAGGCATTTTCCTAGCACGCTTCCCCTCTGTCTCCCTGCTGGAGCAGCGTGTTCTGCACCAGGAAATTATTTTCCCCGAATCAGGCAGATGCTGGGTGCCGGAAGGTGCCTGCAAGCGGGGGGAACCTCAGAGACCCCCCTGCACTTCCCAAGGAGCAAGTGATGGGGGAGCCGGGAGGGAGTCAGGTCTTGCTGCCGGCGGGGGAAAACGGGCACCGAGGAAACGGCACCAAAAAGCCCCGAGCTGGGCTGCAACGCTCGTGTGCCGAAGCTTTCCCCGCTCTCCCTTGCCCTTCCAGCCTGCCTGCAGCTCGCTGGCAAATCCCACCCACACAGAGCAAGCCTGCTGCTTTCCCCAGCTCTGCCTTCACAGGGGGCTGCGGTGAAATGGCCTTTCTGCTCTTCCCCAGCAAGAATTACAGGGCCATCTGGATTTCAAAGAGCGGCCGGGCAGCTGGTTTAATTGGAAGTTGTTGCTTGCAGAAGGAAGGAGGGGGCTTGTGTCCGACGGACACCCCCAGCTTTGTCCTCCCGTGCTGTCCATGGGGATGCTGGAGATCCACGTCCCGGCTGGGCCTCGGTGGATATCTGCCCACAGCCGGGCTTGGGAGAAAGCTGGGGGTGGTTTTTGGCGCTGGGTGGGTGGAAGGGAAGGGAAAGGAGGATGTAAACTTGGGGAAAAGGTCAGGCATGCTATAAATAAGTGGCATCCGGGGAAAGAAATGTCAGTGTGCGGCAGTAGTGACACACCAGCGCTCGAGATGGAGAGGGAAAGGGTGCGGATGGTTGTTATCTGAGGGATAAAATCCGCGGGAATTGGGGCCAGGGCAGCAGCGGAGGGGGCTCTCCTTGAATTTGGTGGGTCAGAGTGTGGCTGTTGTGCTGCCCGGGTTGTTATTGGGGATGCTATTGCAACGGAGTAGGATTTGGGCACATGTCAGTCACAAGCCACCCCGCGGTCCAGGCTCTCGGGGCCCCGAAAACTGTCCTGCTGCTGTCTGATGGGGGAAAACAGGCTGGAGCTGAGGAATTCCAGCTGCTCCGCTCCCAGGACCATCCTCAGCCCTTTCGTCAGCGAAGACGGGTAGATGGGGGTGCCTTTTCGTGGTGCTCCTGCCGGAGCTGGGAGCTCGTGGGTCAGGAGGACGATGCAGGAGTGGGTGAGCATCCCGGGAGGGTTTGCCTTTGGGGACGGGGGAGAGTCAGCAAAGCGGGGTGCGGTGCTGCCCACACTCGTGCCCTGCTTCGGGGCATCCCCTGGGGCTGTGCAGCCCTTCCGGGGGAGCGAGGCGTGCTCCCCGGGGCTGATTGCACGTTTGTCCCCAAAGTGGTCTGACTCGCTGCCTAATCATCTTCCCCGGCAGCCCTCTGAATGCAAGGCTGATTGCTGCCTGGCGGGGAGGGGGAAGCCAACTTGGGGCCAAGCCCAGCTGCGGGGAAGCGATGCCGGCAGCCGCCGCGCTGCTCCTCGGCCGGGCTGGCTCACCGGGGTGGTTTCGGCAGCGAGCCGAGGACTAGCCAACTCGTCTCTCTAGTTTGTGCCAGTCTCGGTTGAAGGGGGACGGTCTTGGGAGCCGTGTGTCCTGGTAGGGCAGGACCCCCGCATCCCCAGCAGAGCCCTGGGGGGCTGCCACCTCTCCCCGTGATGGCTGGCAGCCTCGCGTCCCCTGGGATTGCCCTGGCAGAGCTGTAAAGGGGTGACCTGGGGGGTCCCTGGACCTGCAGGTATGGTGTCACTGCCTTCGTGACTTCTGGCTGGGGATTTCCCCTCCCCAGCCATCACACATTTGTCCCCTGAGCCCTTGGGTCCCTCCTGACGCGGGGAAGGTTTTGGGCTGTCGTTGCGATGCCCTGAGCTTGGGGGCACAGGGTGCTGAGCCAGGAGCCTCCAGTGGGACCGAGCCAGCAGTCCTGGGCTGCGCGCTGCTGGGGCAACGCGGGGAAATGGGCACGTTGTGTTTCCTCGAGCCCTTCATTGTGGTGTCTGGGCTGCAGCTGGAGAGGACCCATGGAAGGGCCGTGGCCTCTTGTCACTCTGTCTGGGCACACGTGCAGGAGCAGACAGCTTGGAGGGCTGCGGCCTCCAGTAATCCCGTTACAGGTAGCTCTTTGCTTGTCTGCAGTTGTTTGTGGGAGGCGAGGATTTGCCCACCCACCGTGGGGCAGGGAGCAGCGGGGGGGAGCTGGGGCTGGAGGGGCACGGCTGGTCCCCCGGCAGGTTGGGCTCTGCCTGCTTCCCCCCTCCACGCAGCCCTCCGGTTTGCTCCCTGCGGCTTGGTTTCTGGGGGCTACTTGGCACGGCCATGGGGAAAGCGATCCAGCCGGGATGGTCTCCAGCTACCCAGTCCTCGGGGACCACCCTGAGACCCCGCCGAGCCCCCACCAGGGATGCTCGGTTTGAGGGAGGAGGAGCACGGGCAGGGAGGTGCACGGCTCCAGCCCCCCACAGCCGCCGTCTGCTCCCCTCCGAACAAAGGCGGCTCTGAGCCTCCCCTGGCTCTTGGCACGTTACAAGAGAGCCCTTATCTCCGGCAGCAAAAGCCCTTTCCAAGCCTGGCCCCCCTTTCTCCGGGCGGGCTGCAACCCCCTTCGCTGCCCTCCGCCAGCCCTGCCCGTCCCCTTCCCAGGGCGCTGCGGGATCCGGCCGTGGAGGGGACCCCAGCAAGCTTGTCCCCTCCTGCGGCTGGGCCAGCACGTGCCCTCGCTGCTGGGATTTTGGGGGGGCAATGCTGGCGAGGCAGAGGGTCCCGCAGCTTGGTGCTCCCCGCCTGGCACCGGCAAGGGTCCTGGGGGAGCAGGGCTTGGGGAAGTGCTGTGTGCAGGGGGGGCTTGGCTCGGTGTGCTAGCCAGCCCCCTCAATTAGGGGTGCCCGCTGCTCCCCGGCAAGCCTCGAAGCCCCCTGGTTCAGGGTGCACTGAGGAGCGGTGCCGGCTGCTGCACCTTGCATGGGGAATGCAGCAGGAGCTGCCCTGGCAGCGGCGGCACGGGGCTGGGGTGGGCTCCGGCCGGGGGCACTGGGGAGCCCAGCACACCCAGCTGCAGCAGGGACCAGGGAAGGGGGAAGAGCTCCTGCCGCCGGTAATTGCCAGCGAGGTTGATGCCACATGATTCAGGGACGTCAGCAGAGTGTGTCACAGCTGATGACATGCCGCATGTGCAGGGGCTGGAAAGGATGCCAGGGCGAGAGGTTGGAGCACCGGGACAGCAGCGTCTGCCTCGCAGCGCTGAGCCAGCCTCGCTGCCCGACCTTCAGTGAGTCACCTCTCCTCCCCAGCCTGCCCTAGCACATCTGAAGTGGCCCAGCCTGTCCCTCTCCCTCTGGGAGCTCAGCTCTCTGGCAGGGCGAGCATGCTGCCGAAGCCCCGTGCCTCAGTTTCCCTGTGGTGCAGGGGAGGTGGTAGCTGAGCAGCTGCTGTGGGGCTGTCACCCCCACCCCCCCCACCCCCCTCCAAGGCGAGATGCACGCTCCTGGCTTTTTGGGGACGTGCTAGGGGAAGCCAAGACAAAGTGTCGTTACTCATGGCGATGACAGCGCCGATGACAAGTCCCCCAGCCCCCAGGAGCACGTGCTGTGCCCATGTTCCCGGTGCGGGGAGGTGTGTTCCCAGTGCCAGAGAGGCCCAGTGAGTAATGGGGTGGGCGGCAGTGCTGGGGTGCTGCGGGGGGGTGGGAGCGGCAGCACGGTGCTGCCGGGCTGGAGGGGGCTGCAGTTGGTGGCACCGAGCAGAGCACGCTCCGGCATCCTTTGGGTGGAGAGACCACCGCTAGCCCCGGCAGTGCTGGGGGGGACATGCCCCTGCCCCGCCGTGGGGAAGTAGGATGGGGGGCTACGGCACGAGCGTGGGGACAGTCCGCCTCGTGCCAAAGGTGAGACGGGTCCCCAGGCAGGTCGGCGGTGCCTTGCTGCCCCTTGCCTGGGGGAGCAAACCCCGGCCCGTGGTGCCTGGAGGTGGCTGCCGTGGGTCCAGGGTCTCCCACCTTGCCTGGGCTGCGCCTGCCCCAGCCGAGGTCCCACGGAGCAGCGCTGCGAGGCTGAGCCCGATGGTGTTGGCTTCCCCTGGCTGGTGCTGGGACAGGGATGCCCTGCACCGTGGAGAGACATATTTTGGCTGGAGAAGTAGGTGACGAGATAAGGATGGGGTATAGTGTTACCAGAGTCGGATCCTTTTTTGAGGTTAATAAGACAAGACAGACAATCACTGCTGCTTGATCCAAGCAGTGCTGTGTGAGTGAGTCTATTAGTGGGCTGATGAGTAATCAGCTACGTTGGAGACCTGCTAACGGGAGGAAAAAGTTGTTAACGTGACTCAACTGACCCCTCTCTGCAGAAGTTAGTGTGTCTTTTCTGAAATACCACAGGTGGATTATTCCACGACTTGGACGTGGAGCCGGGAAGGCATGGCAGGATATTCCTTCTTGCTTGCCAGCTGGAGTCACGCGCCGGTGACGAGCCACCGGCGACGGGAGAGGGGACGGGGAGAGAACGAGCCTAACCCCAGCGCGGTGTGAGCCGAGCCCATCTGCCTTGCTCATCCTTCAGTGACTCCGTCGAGGGGCTTTTTTGGTCTTTCCCGTGGCAGGCTCGCTGTGCGTGCAGCGACGCTGCAGGCTGGCTCAGCATTTCCACGCTCAGCTCCTGTGTTTTCAGGGTTTCTGCGTGTCCCTGCCCTGAAGCCATCTTCCTCACCGCTGTGGCAGGGACGGGGCGGGCTCCCTTCTCCCGGTCCCTGCGCGGAGCGGGGAGGAGGTGACAGCTGGGCGATGTGGGATGCTGTGAGACACCGAGTCCCACTTTCCGAATGTGGGCCGTTGCCTCTCGAAGTGCAGGAGGCAGCTCTCCTGGGAGATCAGGTGTTGTGAGACTCGTGACTCCACCATGCAAATGCTGGAGGCTGTGAATAATCATGTACTTGTGCAGGGAGACTCAGCCCCGTGTGGGCTGGAGGATCCCGTGGCCAGGCGGGAGGCAGCCGAGCCCGGATCTCCTGCTCTCCCGGCTGGGTTGCCGGCAGCTCCGGGGCTGGCTGCTGCTGGGGCACGGCAAGGGGCCGGGAGGAGAGCGGAAGCGACCCGCACCCTGGGAAGCCCCGTTTTCAGGTCAGCCCCTCTTCAGCGGTCAGGTTCATCAAGGCCGTGACTTGCCAAGGCTTGCATAAGGCAAGCCCATGCCTCTTCTCCTGAGGTCCGTGCCCTAACCATCCTCGGAGCCAGAGCCTATCCAGGGTTGGCTTTTTTGGCTATTTTTGCTGCCCGGTGTGAAGGCTGAACCAGAACCTCACCGCTCCAAGGGCTGGAAATCTCTGAATTTCCAGCCTGGACTTGTAGCTCATTCCTGCTTTTCTTGTGCCCATACCCAAACCTAAACCTCAGTCCCTGATCCTGAGAGCCATGTCCCAGGGAGCTGGCAGCAGGGCTGCCTCTCTCCCAGATGATCCTGCATGCGATGGGGAGAGCTGCATCCCCCAAGTCTCTTACCCTTGGGCTAATATGAGGACTGCTGGCTCGTCTGTCAGAGTTTTCCAAAAAAACCCAAAAAGCAACGACATTTTTATCCCTCTTGTTAGGCAAAGTGGTAAATTTATCACTGGGCAGTTGTCAAGTGACTCAGCTGTGCGTGGTAGGCTGTGCTCTCCATAGCTGTGCGGCGGGGCGGAGGGCAAGGGCGGTCTTGCCGAGTCTTGGTCTGCAATGAATTTTTTCCTCTTTCCATCGCCTTTTGAGCTGGAGAGGCCACGGGGATCCCCAGGCCAGCGGCACGGAAGACGGATACGCCTCAGGCCGGTGAAACGCTGCTGCCAGAGCTGCTCCATCTTGGAAAGAGAAGGGATTCACCTGCGAGGTGGGAAGGTGCCGGCTCCAGGGCCACCTGCGTCCCATGGGGCTGCATCGCCGTGCCCTGCGGGGATGGCTCCGGGGCGTGCGTGGGTCTGGGACACGCGTGGCTCGTTTGGCTCCGGCTCGTTCCCCGGCAGCTCCCGTCTCGGCAGGGAGGGCTGCCTGCCAGCCTCCCACGTGGTGGGCAGGAGGTGGCCGTGGCCGAGGACCTGGGTGCTCCTTGCCTTGCCTTGCTGCCTGCTGCCTTCGCCCGCTCCCGGCTCTGCCACCGCAGACTGACGTGAAAGTACACGGAGTGCCCTGTTCATGTAAATAAACCCGGCTATAAATAGAGAGGGAGAGAAGTGTGAAAACAGTGGGGAATGGATTTCATAAAACCAGCAAATTAGTCTAGAGAAACAAGGGTGTGAACCGGCAGCCGTGCTCCAACCCAAGCCCATATTTCCAGTTTCTTGAGGGATGCTGGCGGGGCCCCGTGCTGTGCTCGGCTTGGAGGGGTACGCGCTGGGTCCTCCCCATCTACCACGGGCTCCTGATGCCTCCCAGGTTGGGCTGTGTTAGCGTAGGTGTCATCAATGCCCTTCGTTATGTTTATTCTCTTTGAAATTGTGGCAAAACCCAGCTAAAGACATGAAGATGATCCGGCTGGTAGCACGGACTCCAGCTGGACCAGAATATATCGACGCTGGCTGGCTGGGCGAGGGTGGATGGAGGTCTGCCGGCCTTGGGCTTGCTCCCTCGCAGGCAGTGGGTGATGGCTGGGAATTTTTGGGTGCTTTGAAGCCAGCAGGACAGGAGCGGGGAGGGTGCTGGCCAAGGGGCTCTGCCCTCCCGTGGCTGCAAACCTGACTTTCAGGAAACAGGCTGCACCGAGCCGGCTCGGCGTGCGATCCGGAGAGCAGCTTGAAGAGCAAAACTGCCCCAAAGCGAGGGTCATCCTTGGCTCTGCCAATCCCGCCAACCCACCTTGCAGATTTGCAAGCTTTCACTTCAGACCTCAGGACTAAGAGCTGAGTCAGATTTTTATGAGGTCTTGGATTTTGCTGGGGAAGCAAACTGCCCGGGAGCTCGCGTGAGCTTGGGCTGGGCTGGGGGATGCTCTCTGCCGGGCCTCGTGCTGCCTGCGGGCGCTCGCCTCCTGCCCAGGGCCGTGCTGATGCCGGACCCTCCACGAGCCGTAATCGTGGGCAGAAGGCGTGGGATGTTCCTCGCGCTCCTCGAATGCCTGCATCCTCTACGAGGGTTGGGGTTTTTGCCTCTTTCCAGGACGTGCATGGGAAGAAGAGGTAGGAAGATCAGCAGCTGCTCAAACCTCTCCGCAGATACTCTCCCAACGGTGCGGGCAACGGGAAGAAGGTGAACGCTGGGGACAAAATGGCATGTCCCCCTCTCCGTGCGAGCCTGTCCCCTCCCAGGCTGCCTGTCATCTCGGGGGAAGTTCAGTGGGCCTTTTGTCTTGCTGGCATGCTCCTTGGGGAGCGAGCCCGGCTGTTTACCCGTCTGGCATCATCAGAGGTCTTTGCAGGGAGGAGGGGTGGGCTGGGATGGGAGAACACAGGGGGGCTTTCTATTTTCTACCTATTTTCTGTTGGAGCGGACCCCAATTCTCTCTTTTCAAAGAGAGGGTGTGCTCGGCAGGGCACGAAGCTGTGCCAGGGACATGGCGGGGGGACAGGGTGACACAGAGCTGTCACGGGGTGCAGGGGGTTAGGGATGGGGGCAAGTGGCATAGAGCAGGAGCGGGAGGAGGTGACGCAGGTGGTGCAGGGCGGCAGGAGGAGGTGGTACAGCTGGAGCGAGGGGTGGCAGTGGCACCGAGCCCCGGTGCCGGGCACAGAGTGGCAGGAGAATGTGACACCAAGCCGTGGCAGGCGGCGAGGAGGTGGCCGGGTGGCGCGGGATCCCGGCGGAGGTGCAAGGTGGTGCAGGGTGGCAGGGACAGATGGCACAGCTGATGTCGGTCGGGGTGATGCGGCGCTGGCGCAGGGGGCGGGTGGCTGAGCCCGTGGTGGGGAGGTGACCCTGTGTGGGCGCAAAGTGGCATTGGGGTGTACGGCAGAGAGGTGGTGTATGGCAGCAGGGGCAGGTGGCAGAGCTGGGGACAGGGGGGTGACGCTGCACCAGGGCAGGGGGCACATCTGGGAGCAGGAAGGTGATGCCGAGCTGGCGCAAGGGGCACATCTGGAGACAAGAAGGCGACGCTGCGTCTGTGCAGGGGGCACATCTGGAGACAAGAAGGTGACGCTGCACCTGTGCAGGGGGCACATCTGGGGACAGGGAGGTGATGCTGTGCCAGGGCAGGGGGCACATCTGGGAGCAGGAAGACAATGCTGAGCT
This sequence comes from Mycteria americana, assembly GCF_035582795.1. Classification (NCBI taxonomy): domain Eukaryota; kingdom Metazoa; phylum Chordata; class Aves; order Ciconiiformes; family Ciconiidae; genus Mycteria; species Mycteria americana. The sequence continues at coordinate 5,363,032 of NC_134383.1, forward strand.
GACAGAGGGGGCACATGTGGAGAGAGGGAGGTGACACTGAGCTGGTGCAAGGGACACATCTGGGGACGGGAAGGTAATGTTGCACCCGTGCAGGGGGCACATCTGAGGATGGGAAGGTGACACTGAGCTGCTGCAGGTGGCAGAGCTGGGGACGGGGAGGTGATGCTGTGCCAGTGCAGGGGGCACATCTGGGGATGGGGAGGTGACACTGAGCCGCTGCAGGGGGCACATCTGGGGACAGGGAGGTGATGGTGTGCCAGGGCAGGGGGTACATCTGGGGACTGGGAGGTGACACTGAGCTGGTGCAAGGGACACATCTGGGGACGGGAAGGTGACACTGAGCCAGTGCAGGTGGCAGAGCTGGGGACGGGGAGGTGATGTTGAGCTGGTGCAAGGGGCACATCTGGGGATGGGGAGGTGACATTGAGCCGGTGCAGGGGGCACATCTGGGGACAGGGAGGTGACACTGCACCAGTGCAGGGGGCACATCTGGGGACAGGGAGGTGACGCTGAGCCGCTGCAGGGGTCACATCTGGGGACAGGGAGGTGATGGTGTGCCAGGGCAGGGGGCACATCTGGGGACAGGGAGGTGACGCTGAGCTGGTGCAAGGGGCACATCTGGAGACAAGAAGGTGATGCTGCGCCAGTGCAGGGGGCACACCTGGGGACAGGGAGGAGATGCTGAGCTGGCGCAGGGGGCACATCTGGGGACGGGGAGGTGATGCTGAGCCGGTGCAGGTGGCAGAGCTGGGGACGGGGAGGTGATGCTGTGCCAGTGCAGGGGGCACATCTGGGGACAAGGGGGTGACGGTGTGCCAGGGCAGGGGGCACATTTGGGGACGGGGAGGTGACACTGAGCCGGTGCAGGGGGCACATCTGGGGACGGGGAGGTGACACTGCTCCAGGGCAGGGGCATATCTGGGGACCTGAAGGCGACACTGCGCCAGTGCAGGGGGCACACCTGGGAGCAGGAAGGCGATGCTGAGCCGGGGCAGGGGGCACATCTGGGGACAGGGAGGTGACGCTGAGCCGGCGCAGCGGGCACATCTGGGGAGCGGGAGGAGGCGCTGCTCCGGGGCGGGGGGCAGAGCCGGAGGGGAGGTGACCGTCCGGCGGAGGTGACCCCGAGCCGAGCCGCTCCGCTCCGAGCCGCTCCGTGCCGGCGCCCCGCTCCGCACCGCCCCGCACCGCCCGCCGCTCCCGGCAGTGCGCATGATACTGCGGCGCAGGGGCCCCGCGCGCGCCAACCCACCTTGAAACGGGCCCGGGCCGCGCCGCCGGCCAATCACCGCCCACTCCGCCGGGGCGCGGCCAATGGACGGCGGGCGGGGGCGGCACCGAGCCGCTAAAGGGCGCAGGCTAGGCTGCGCCCCGCGCCGTGCGGCGGAGGGCAGGTGCGGCGCGGCGGCGGCGGCATGGGCATGGGCATGGGCGCGGGCATGGGCGCAGCGGCGGCGGCGGCCGGCGGCCGGCCCTGAGCCGCCCCTCCGGCCCGGCCAGCCCCGCGGCGGCCCGGGGAGCCCTGCCCCGGCCCGGCCAGCCCTGCCCCGCCCCGGCCGGGCCGCCCGGCGGGCGGAAGATGCTGCGCACCGGGGGCCGGTAGTACTATGATTTGGTATGTGGCCGCTTTGGTAGCAAGTGTGCTCGGCGCCCGCGGGCTGCCCGTCCAAGGTGAGTGGGGCCGCGGGCCGTCCTCCTCCGGGATGCCCCAGGGGAGGTCCGCCGGGCTCTCCGGGGCGGCGGCGGGGCCGCCTCTGCATGTCCGTCGTCCATCCGTTCCCCCCCCCCTCGTCCCCCCCCCGTGTACCGGCTGGGCGGGGGGAATGTGCGTGCACCGGGCTGGGCTGCGTGCACCGGGGAGCTTGCACCGGGGGGCAGCACGTCCCGCAGCTTGCACCGGGAGGGGGGCTGGGGGGAGCGCGCCCCGGGGGTGCGGCGCGCTGCGGCCCCGGAGGGGGTCTGCGTCCCCCCCGGTGGCCGTGGCGGGGGACCGAGCGCTGCCCGCGTCCCCGGGCGCAGCCGCTGCAGCCGGGCGCCGGCTGTTGCTTTCTTCCCCGCTGGCGGGGGGAGCTGGGAGCGCCCGGCGCAGCTTCCCCAGGCGCTCAGCGGTGTTTGCGGTGACCTCCCAGAGGGCAGCGGCTGCAACGCGGGAAGTTGAGGAGGCAGGAGCCGGTAGCGGAGCCCGGCCGGGCTCCCGGCGCTGGTGTGCGGCAGGTCCTGCCTCTCCGCCCGGGTCTCCGCTCGGGGGCTTGGAAATTCCCTTCGGGAGAAGGCACCGGGTGCGAGTCCTTGCGGGCGGCACGCCTGGCTGGGTGCGGGGGGAGAGGCGGGCGGCGTGGCCCCCGGCCGGGGCCGGAGCGCAGGCAGGGGACGGGCAAGCGTTTCTCGCACCCCCGTTCCTTCTCCCACCCCGGGGGAAGCAGCAGGCAGCAGCTCCGAGGGGCGCAGGCAGCGTTTGCCCTTCCCTGCAAGGGTAGCCCGGCTGGGCAAGGAGAAATGCAAAACGGATTCGGTGCCTCCCCCTGCAGCACCCTGGCTGCGCCCGTGTCCTCCAGGCTGCGGGTTTGGGGGTGACTTTGCTCCCCCTTGCTCGGGGGAGGCTGCCCTCCTTCCCCCCCGCCACTGCAGGCTGGCTGCTGCGCCGGGGTAAACTGAGGCACAGGGTTGTCCAAGGTCAGGAGGGAGACGGCGGCGGGGAATAACCCTGATTTTCCTGCTCTGGCTTCTTTTCGTTCAGCCGCCAGCCCTCTGCCTCCCCCCAGCCATCCCTGCAGGTGGAAGGGGAGCTGCCTGCCGCTGGTGCAGCACCGTCTCCCATCTCTGCCGCTGGTGCCTCGCCGGGCACGGGGTGGTCCCTGCACCCCAGCGGTCCCTACCCAGGATGGGACTCGGGAGCTGCGCCCCGGGTGTCACCGAGCCCTGCCTGTGGGGATGCGGTGGCTGCAAGCGATGCCTGGCCGGCAGCCACCGCCGCTCCCCTCCCCGTGGCGCGGGGGAACGCCGCCTCGGTGGGCGCGGGTGGGCTGGGAGGGGGCACCTCGGCATGCCGCATCACGCCGCTCCTCGGGCGCCTGGGGTCGCATCTGCACCCCGCCACGGTCCCTTGGCATCCCCGCCTGGCAGCTGGCTCCTTGGGGGGGGGGGAGGGGGGGGGGGAGGTCAGGATGGGGCCGCCCTTTTGGGGGGACAGGGCCCTTCTTGCTGCCGAGCCGCGGCCGGCTGCTGCCTGACTGAAATGCATCCTGCGGTGTGGCGAGGAGGTGGTTTGCAGCAGCGGTTTGTAGAGGGATCCTCTGCCCGGGAGAGGAGCAGAGCAGCGAGTTCAGTGCCTGGGAACTTGGAAATACCCTGGAGCCACTTGGATCTGGTGCTGGGGTGGGTGGGTGCGTGCTGGGGACCCTGGGCGCGGGGGTGCTGCGCGTACGGAGCGGCGCGTACGTGATGAATGAGCGCGCCGTGAGTAATGCGTGGGTAGGCACCGGGCGTAGCGGGCGAGGGAGCGCTGCGGGCTGGCGCAGCCCCTGCGGGAGGGCTGCGTGGGGACGGGAGCCCGCGGGACTCGCCCCGGCCGCTGCAGCCCCTTGGCCCCAGCGCCGTCCCCTCCTGGCAGGGGGCTGTCACCCCGCATCGCCTGGGGACAGAGCTTTGGAGCAGGGCTGGGACTTGCCATGTACCGGTGCCTTCGCTGGGGCTTTTTCCCTGGCCGTGGCCTTCCTCCCCACGCTGCCTCCTCCTCCTCGCAGAGCCAGGCTGAGATGCAGTGGTGCTGGCCCCGGGCAGCCCTCTTGCCTGGCCCAGCTCTCCGAGGGCTTTCCAGGCGTTAATCGGCTCAGAGAGGGAAGGAGGGCGCGTTATCCGCTCTTACGGCGTGGGGGAGGAGAGCCAGGACGTGACCGTGCCGGGAGTGGGTGTCGGAGGAGGGATCCGGCCTCCTGGCGTTCCCAGCGGCACCGTGACGCCGAGGGGCTTTTCCTCCCTCTCCCACGAGCGTGACGCGGTGCCGCACGGCGAGCGGGGATGCTTGCGGATCCAGCAGGCGCGGTTTGCGAAGGGAGGATTCGGCTTCGCCAGCCCTGGGCGAGGGCTCCTGTCGAAGAGCTTCCCCCTGGACACCGCAGCAGGCGACGCTTGCGGCGCTGACCTTGGCCGGTCGGAGCGGCTCGCCGCGGCGGTGCTGGCACCGCGTCCCCTGCTCGCTCCGGGCGCAGAGCTGTTGTACGCGAGGGCTGGTGCCTCTTCGGCCATGGAGGGGTTTGGACCGGCAGCCGCCGGCTTTGGCACACGCGGCTTTGGCCCCACTCTCCGCTGGCAAGGGGATGGTTTGGCACCGGGACTGGCCAAGGGGGTTGGCCCAGCTCCCGTTTCCATCCTTCCCCGGAGGATTTCTGCTCCTCTGGATCTGTTGGATGGGAACGTGCGGGGCAGGGAGGGACGTGCGTGTGTCTGTTGTTGACTTGGCTTTCCGGAGGGTTTTTGTGGTGATGCTTTCGTGGCTTGGTTGCCTTTTGACTTGGAAGATGCAGCTTCGCCGGTGACGGGTGGACCCTACAAGTTTCTCTCCGGAGTCGCGGCAAGATGGGTTAGCTCCCGTTCGCCTCCAGTCCTCTGTCTTGGAGGTCGTGGCTTCAGGCTGGAAGAGAAGCCCTGGAGATGGGCGAGCAGCGGGTCCAGCCCGTGCCATGCCGATGGAGGAGTCCTTTCCTCTCCCTTCCCCTGCGGTAGGCATCTCCCGAGCTGGGAGCCCTAAGCGACCAGCTGGCCTCTGGAAAAACATCTCCCTTCCTCCCGCTTCACGACGGAGAGGCTGGCGTTGGTGGGAGGGCTGCCTGAGCCAGGAACAGCGTGATTCAGGAGCTGCTGGCGGGCAGCTCGGAGCGCTGCCTGCATCCCAGTTACCAGTCGGAGGACTGTGATGGCATCGGGGTGGTATGTGCTGCTCCGTGGGGAGGGCGATGCCAGCAGCCTGCCCGTGGGTACCGGTGCGATGTGGGTCTGGATGCGCTGGGTTGGGTTGGGGGGCACGGCATCCTGCAGCGCTCTCCGGGTGCAGGAGCAGGTCTCCCCTGGGAGCGGTTTTGGCTCCAGCCTCGCGCCGCAGCTGCTTGCTCGGCCCCGCGCCGCGGGGAGGGAGCTCGCGGGGAGCGCGCAGGTAGCTGCTGGTCGTTGCTGGGAGATGATGGCTCCCGCGAGGCGGCTGCCGCTCGGCACGTGGGGATGCTCTGCCCAGGGCCGGTGGTGTTTAGAGGGAGGGGACGCGCTGGGGACCCCCAGGTGGGAGTGGGGACACCGGGGTGACCACGAGGAAGTCATTTTCTTGCATGCTCCATCTCTGCACCCCTCTGAGCACCGACCTGCGCTAGCACGTGTGCTCGCTGAGCTGCCACCCAGCTGGGCATGGTCCCAACCGTGTCATTACGGGGAGCGGGGACCCACCGTGGCGTGTGGGGGCTGCCGTGGGGCAGAACCCTGGGCATAGACACTGCCCTGGGGGTGCCAGGGCAGCTGCCTGCCTGTGTGGGGATGGTGGTGGTGGTCCCGCAGGTCACCCCGTGTCCCCGGGGACGGGGCTTGAAGTCATCATCTTGCCGTGAATGGGGCACCGAGCCACCCCTCGCAGCTAATCCTGCTCCTCCACCGGCCCCGCGTGACCTTGAGGCATGTCACTTGACCTGCGCGTCGCCCTCCATCCATCTGGAAAATGGGGTTTAAAACGCAGGAATCGCGCTGAAAACCCAGATGTTGCTTTCCAGCTGGGGGAGGGGGCGAGGGCTGCGCTCCCGGCCCCCGGGGCTGCCCCCTGCCAGGGGAGAGGCAGATGCTCTTGGGGGGCTGCGGGTACCCCCGGGCAGGCGGGGGGGGACCGAGCTTGCAGTGGGGGGTGCAGCACTCTCCCCATCCCATGCACCGGCTCGGCAGCCCGGATCCCTGCAGCGGGTGGTCCGTCTGTCCCCCCCCTCCCGGGCCGCGGTCGCTGCCCTGCTTGTTTTGTGGCGCTGGCTGCCTGCTCTCCTTCCCTGCCGGCCTCCATATGCCATGCCGGTGGCCTTGTCCTCAGAGATCCCCGCCATATCCCGCCTCCACCGATGTGAGCGGGATGTGTCAGAGCAGATCTCGTCTCCGCTCGGCAGGGAGGAGAGGTCCACGGGCTCGGGGCTGCACGCCAGCTCCCTCGGCCATTCCCACGGGGGGACAGGGATGGGGATGAGTGCCTCGGGTGGGGGGTCAGGATGGGATCCCCTCTCTGATCCCAGGGCACAGGCGTCCGCTGGGCAGGGCAGGGCAGCCTTCCCGGGCTCTTTGCCATCGTCCCTTGGCCGTGGGATTGGTGTTTATCGCCAGTGCCAAGGTGCAGGGCTATTTCATTCGGAAACCCGCTCTGCCATGGCCGCGTCCTTCTCGCGAAGCATCTGCAGGAAGGGTCCCGCTTCAGCAAGTGCACCCGAGATGCTGGCTACCCCCAGCTTCACCAAGTCCCGTGTCGCTTTATGTCTCTGCTCTTGGGATGGGAGGAACTGGATGTCCAGACCCGGGCGAGGGTCTTCCCAGCCTCGGCGTTGCCGTAGCGGGGAGCCCCGCGGTGGCACCGTCTCTACGCGGCAGCAGCCTCCCCTCCTCTCCCTTTGGGATGCTGTTCAACTCCACCTCCGCATCTTGTATTCTTGCCTCCTGGCACGCGGCGTGCTTTTATTTTTCCTGGATCTGCTTGGATGACGAAGCCTGTTGATTACTTGTTTTTCTTTATGAGGCATCCCCCAGCTTCGCGCGAGCTCCCGCACCGAGGGGGGATTTGGGGTTCGTGTCCCTGCTGTGGCTCCCTGATATTGACCCCATTTCCAAACTGCAGGTTAAGCCTTGAAACCCCTCTGAACTTGGCTGGGAAAATCAAGTGGGTTTAAAAATACCCTGTCTGTTTGCACTCCGTTTCTTCTGGTGTCTGCAGGTTGTTTTCAAGCGTTTCCCCACAATGTGGGGGTGCGAAACGCTTCTTGGAATTGAGAGCTGCAGTCTCCATTGCTCGTGTGACTTCAGTGGCCAGGACTTGGAAGAAAAACCTGGTCAGGGCTGGGAGCGCGGGGCTGGCCGGTTGGGAAGTTGGGGAGACCCTGGGGGGGGGGGGGTGTGTGTCTGTGAAACATCTCCCCACTGCTTTCCTGCAGTCTCTGGAAGCGGGAACAGGAGGGCATGGGGGCTGGTGGCAGGGTGGGTGGCAGCTGGGGAGAGCCGGGGGCCGGTTAGCCGCCCTGGCTGCCAGTCGGCCGTGCGCGTGGGGAGGTGATGCTCAGCCGTGCGTGCAGATCCCCACCGGCCTTGTGATCAGACACCGGCGCTGCGAGCTGCTGGGGCTGACCTATTTTCCTATGCCGGGGCGGCCCTGGCCAGCCGTGGGTCCGGCGGAGCGGCTGGCTCGTCCCCTCCCCGAGGATGTCACTGGTTTGCTGGGGAGCCAGTCAGGGGATCCCAGCGTAGGGCTGCAAGCGCGACTCCCCAGCACCCATCACCGGGGTATCTGGGCATCTGGATGGCCTCTTGGGGAGCACGCTTCTCCAGCTGGGCAAGTATCGGTATCTAAGGCTCCATTTGTCGTTGAGGAGCTGAAAACCAAGGTCCCACCTTGGTACCCAAGGAGCTGGTGGGCTGGGGCAGGCGGGGTATCGAGGAGGGGCTGGGGTGCTGTCCCCTCCATCCTCTGCTGCCGGTGGAAAGCAGGACTGTCCCTTTGAAGGTGGCGAGGTGCTGGGGACCCGCTCGCTTGGGCGAGGCGGCCAGGGAAGCGTGCGTCCTTGGATGCTCTTGAGCAGCACGTGACAGCCGCTGTCCCCGATCAGCGCAGGGGGGCCGTGGGCAGCAGGCAGGGGGGTTCCCAGCCGTGCAGCGCAGCCCCCTGGGTGGGCACAGCGGGGTTGGGACGGGTCCCCGCAGCTCTCTGCTGGGGTGGCAGGGGAGGGCTGACGCTGTCCCCGTCCCCGCTGACAGGGTGCGAATGCCTGAGCTCATCGGCGATGCAGCGATAACGAGGCACGGAGAGGTGCAAGAGCGTCGTCAGGGCGGTGCAAAATGGGGGGCAGGAGCGGGGTGCGGGCGTGTGCATGCATATTGCACGGGGGTGCGCAGCGTTCCCCCGGCCTGCGTGGGGTCCAGGCAGGTACGTGGCTGTGCGGGACTCCCGTAGCGGGGCCGGATGCCTGCAGCGAGCGTGCAATGCAGCGTCTGCTCCTTGCAGACGGTTCGCAGCTTTGCACCCCGGCATCGCCCTCCCTGCTGCCACCAGCCAGCCCTCCCGGTTAAACAGCCACCATCTAGCCCCAGCGCCTGGCTTGCCGGTGCTGCGGGGACCGGGGATGCCCGGTTGGCCCTAGGGCTGTGCGTTGCGTTGCACCTTGCAGCGGGGAGGGGGGTTTTGGCTGTGGCCGGGGCTCGCTGGCAGAGCCGGCTCTGCCCGCTCCCCTTCCCATGGGGGCACTCGGCCGGCGAGCCCGTGGGGTGGCACGGCACGGGCCTCTTGCCGGTACGTGCTTGTGCCGGAGCCAAAAATAGCTGGTGATGCTCGGCTCCCGTGGCGGGGAAGCGGTGATGTCACTCGCCGCCAATCACCGGCGGCCCCGAGGAGCAGCGCGGAGGAGTGGGAACGTGCTTCCCCGAGCATCCCCCCTGGAGCAGGCGGCAGCTTCGTGTACCGGGAACAGGGGGGGCCCCTTCCTTGGTGGGAAGGGAGATACGGGGCTGAACCCTGCGCCTGCAGTTTTGGGGACCCCCCCCGTTGGCTCCCCCCAGCCCTGGGTTTTCCCTCTCCCTTTCTGAAAGCCGTGCTGAGGATGCAGCTTTGCCGCTGATGGCGGGAGCAGGATGACGACAGGCTGCAGCTCAGCGGGAGGCACAGCCGGGGTGGAGCAGTGCCGTCCTCTGAGGCTGAGACCAAAGCCCTCTTTAATTACCCCAGCCGGGGCCAGGCAGGAGAAGCCGGGTGCCAGACTCGACGTGCAGGTCGCAGCCTAATTTCAGGCCTGGGGCTCTTGGGGACGCCCAAGGACGGGTGGGCTTGGCCGGAGCATCGCTGCTCCGGGGGCTTGGCTTGCCCTGGGACGGCTCCTGTGGGAAAGCTGGATCCCCGGGCTGGCACGCCAGAGCTCTGGGTTGGTGGTCCCTGCAGGCTCGGTCCCGCTCGCCGGAGGATGCGGGGGCACAAGCAGGGCTGCAAAAGCAGCTTTTTCCCCAGTACGGGGATGTGGGGCAGCTCTGACGGTGCTGCTGGGTGGGGAGCGGTGCTGGGTGTGCTCCGTGCGCCCTGTCCGCTGCGAGCAGGGGGTCCCTAAAACTGCCACGGGGCTGCTGGGCACCACCCTTGCCCCAGTGCAGGGGATGGGAAGCCATCCCGGAGCAGGGGGTGCTCGGTGGCCGCCGTCCTGAGTCCTGTGGTGGCTTGCGGTGGCCTTGGAGCTGGGTGGAGGGCCTTGGGGAACCCCGCCTTGGTTTTGGGGCAAGGGAGACCCAGGGGCTGCCCTCAGTGGAGCCAGGCAGCTGGGGACGGGCATCGTCTCTGCTGTGGCTCTCCCGGGTGTCCTGGTCCTCCAGCTAACGTGGACACTGGGGTCTGGCGGCAGGATCAGCCACAGTTTCTTCCTTCACCCCCTCGCAGGTGCCCTCGGCTCAAGGGAGGAGCCCGAGTTTGTGACCGCTCGCGCTGGCGAGAGCGTGATCCTGGGATGCGACGTGATCCACCCGCTCACGGGGCAGCCCCCTCCCTATGTCGTGGAGTGGTTCAAGTTTGGCGTCCCCATCCCCATCTTCATCAAGTTTGGGTTTTACCCTCCCCATGTCGACCCGGAGTATGCCGGTGAGTCCGGGTGGGCACGGGGGTACGAGGGGGACGTGCCGGGTCCCGACTGCGGCGCAGCCGGGGACGCACGGCTCCGCTCCTCTGTCGGAAACTGCGCGCGCTCTGCCTCTCGTTGCTCGCTTTCCACCCAGTTGGTTTTAATTAAGCAGCAGCGCTAGGAAGCCAGCTGGGCTGCGTGGGACGGGAGCAAGCGAGGCAGAGAAACCCAGGGTGACGCGTGGTGGCGGCGGCTGCTGCCGCTGCCGCTGCGCCCCGGAGCAGCTGTGAGCCTGGGAGGGGACGCGGGGATGCTGGGGGGACGCTGGGGACGGAGCCGGGGCCACGTGCCGGGCGGAGGTGGCAGGTTGGAGCTGCAGAGCCCACGTTGGCCGCTCGCCAACGTGCCACCAGCCCCACATGGCTGGTGGCCTCTGGTGGGGTCTCTGAGCTGGGGACCAGCCCCGAGGGGGTTGGCGTGTTGGGGCAGCCCTATTTTAATGTGCCATTCCCTGGGGACCACCTTCCCTGAGTCTTACCCTGCTTCCAGGCCCTGCAGGGCATCCTCTGCCCAAATTGCCGCCTGGGAAATGCTGCGGCAGGGAGGATGCCAGCACCTGAGCCTGGGCTGAGCCCTGCCAAACTCAGTTCATGCTTGAGTGATGCCGGAGCCCAGTGGCCCCCGTGCCAGGGTGGAGGTTTGGGCTGCTTTGCTGCCAGTCCGGTTTCCCGGGCTGCACGCAGGGTCAGCCCGGAGCCACCCTGCTTTTTGGGAGGCTCCCAGACTGGGGAAGGGCTCTGAGGCGTGCCTGCTCGCCGGCTGTTCCGTCGCCAGCCCCGGCTGGGAGCAGAAGGCCGGTGTCGCTGCGGGCAGACGCCGCTCGAGGCACCTTGCCTGGCCACGGCAGCTTGCTCTGCCCTCCCCAGATGGGCGAGCGTGTTGCCGGCGGGCTGCGACCAGCAGCGCCGTGCCGTGAGGCTCAACCAGCCCCAAAACTGGCGACGGTGGGGCTCTGCCCGGCCCCAGAGCTGCTGCAGCCGCTCGGTGCCTGCACCGGGGTGTCCCCTGCAGCAGTGCTCCTGGGGGGGGCTGGTCTGGTGCTGGGGGGGGCCGTTGCGTGGGGTCGGGGGCCGCCGAGCCGACGGCTGCGTTCTCCCCGCAGGCCGGGCCAGCCTGCACGACAAAGCCTCCCTGCGCATTGAGCAGGTCCGCTCCGAGGACCAGGGCTGGTACGAGTGCAAAGTGCTCATGCTGGACCAGCAGTACGACACCTTCCACAACGGCAGCTGGGTCCACCTCACGGTCAACGGTGAGCCGGGCACGGCGGGCGGGGGGCTGCGGCATCGCCGTGGGGTCGCGTGCGGTGCCGGTGCCGAGACGGGTTTCCCTTTGATCCGTGGCGGATGCTGGACCTCAGTGGTATCTGTGCCTTGCAGACGAGCGAGCCTGAAGCCATCCAGGCTGACTGCTCCAGCCGGGGCGTGACTTAAAAAAGGGACAAACTTTTATTAGGGATTTCACAGTGTAATTATGCGGAGCTTGTTTAAAGGAGAGACATCAAGAAACGGGGCTGGGAACGAATCTCCTCTTACAAACAGATCAGAAAATCAAATCTTTGTTTTCTTGAAATTCAGATTTACTCAAATTACTTTTTCATTTTATTAAGGGTGCATATTAAACTAATTAGCAGATTGTCGCTCTCCGCATCAGGCGAGGTCTTTATTTTTAGCCCAGCAGCAGGGCTGTGCCTCTCCTGCTGCAGTGGGGTGGCTGGAAAGGAGATGTGGGCACCGGCAGCTCCTCGCTGGTCTTGCCTGACCTTGAGCAATTAATTTAACCTTTCGGGGGGATGGCTGGGCTGCGACACCGAGCAGAGCCACCTAATTGAGCCCAATTAGCGAGCGGGAGCTTTGCAAGCGGGGCCGTGCAGCACGCCGGCCCCGTCCCTGCCCACCACCCTGCCTTCTGCCTCCTTTCCCCCTGCCCGCACAAAGCGGGTGGGATGCGGCCGCGCTTCCCGGCGAGGCTGCCCTCCTCCTGCCCGCTCACGAGCTCGGAGGGCTCGGGAAGGAAGGAGCGAGAGGAGGAGGAGGATGGTGCCCGCTTCATCTGCACCACGTGCACGGATCCTGCAAACCGCTGGCCCGAGGGGCTGGAAGCGGCCAGCGGGGCCCCAGGTGCCCTGTCCCGCCCCAGCCTCAACCCCCTTTCCAAAACGGGGTGCTTTTTGGGTTTTATGCAGCACGGGGCACGCAGGGGCTTAATAGCAAAAATAATAACCGTAATCCTCCCAGCCTGAGGAATTGCTTTCAGGGGGAAGGCTGTGGCTTTCCCCCAGTGCATTATAGTGCTTAATTTTCTTTGGGGAAAATAAAAATCATTTGGGGAGAAACAAAATATAATTCTTTTTTTTTTTTTTTTTCCCCTGAGCAGATTAAATTGCCAACCTGTCTTCCTCAAAAGTGGGCTTTAAGAACTGCTGGTAATTAGGGGCGGGCTGTAATCCTGCCAGTCTCTTTAATCAGGAAGGAGCCTTTCGATCTGCACTGCGGTGTTTTCCCATGTTTTGACAATAGCAAGTTAATGTGCAACGGGGGGGACGTGGTGCCGTGCCCTGGAGCCGGTGGGGAGCAGAGGGGAGGGGGCTGGGGCGCGGTGTGGCAGGGAGGGGATGCCCTTGGCGGGTGTCCCTGGGGACAGCCCCCGTGACAGCTGCTGTTGTCCCCGTCCCTGCAGCCCTGTTCGCCTTTGGGGTGATCCCAGCCCCGCCGTGGGGATGTGCGGCGCGTCCCCTGTTTGCAGGCGGCAGCCCCCGCTCCGTCCCCGTGCCCCCCGAGACCCACAGCGGCCACGGGTGAAACAGGGGGGTCACGGTGGTCTCCCCTGCCCCGCAGCTCCCCCCACCTTCACGGAGACGCCGCCGCAGTACGTAGAGGCGAAGGAAGGCAGCAGCGTCACCTTGACCTGCATGGCGTTCGGGAACCCCAAGCCCATCGTCACCTGGCTGAGAGAGGGAGACCTTTTGGGTGCCAACGGCAAGTACCAGGTAGGTGGCCGGCGGGGGCTGGCAGGGGCTGCTGCGGGGCTCCCGGCCGGCGGGGACGGTATCGACGGGACCACGGCGGCGGCAGCTCTGCCGTGCCTGGAGCCGGGCGTGCTTTCTCAGCACTTCTTGCCGAGATGCCCGTCTTCCCCCCGGTCTCTGCTGAGCGGCAGCCTCTGACGCTGCCTGCCCTGGGGTGCAGGTTACAGACCCCCGGGTGTTTCGGGCAGCCCCGTTCCCTGCTGCTCCCCGGGGGCTCTCGTCCTGGGGGCCAGTTCCTGTGCCAGGTCCCAGAGATGGGGTGGGGGCTGCAGCCTGGGGACGCCGTGTCCCCGGGCAGGGATGGATGCAGCGGGGTTGCGGCAGGGGAGGGTTCGGGCAGGGAGGGCTTTGCCCCCCTCCCAGGACCCTTTTTGCATCCTGGAGGCTCCCGGGCAGAGATTTCCCCCTGAGCTGTAATTGGTAAATCAGCCATTGGAATCAGCGCAGGCACTAATGAGAGTAATTAGGAATCATTTGTTACTAATTGAAATAGAAGGATGAGGCAGAATGAGGTGGGGGGGAGCCTGGCTGCGAGCAGGGCTCCCTGGGCATGGGGGAGCTGCTACCCCGGGGGTGATGGTCCCTCGCCCGTCCTTCCTCGGCCGTGTCCCTGGGGAGGAGTTGGGCTGCTCCTCTTGTAGCTGCGAGGTGGCCCCACGGGGAGGACGGTGGCCGAGCCGGGGCCTCCCCCTTGTACCCTACCCCAGGGGTGGAGCTGGTCCCTTGGGAGCGGGGGATGCTCCGGCGCGGCATCCTGCTCCTTGTGAAGCGCCGATGGTGCCGGGGCGCTTGGCAGGAGCGGTTTGGAGTCTGCTGCCTGCCAGTCACTTCTGCAGGAGACGAATACGTTTGCGAGGGTTATTTATTTATTTTATTACTTTTTTTTTTTTTCCCCTTCCCCTTGGCGTCAAGTAGAAACGCGTGTGTTGGTTTATTAATATCCGACGTCTTGCAGAGCGGGGAAACCCATTTCTCATCCGGCCCTAAAAGCGCCGGCAGCTCTCCGTCATGGGAAGCGGGGAGGGAGGGAGGGTGCTGAGCTGGGGCTGGGGCACATCCCACGCTCCAGGGTCTTCCCTTGTCGTCCCCAGGTGAGCGACGGGAGCCTTACGGTGCTCTCCGTCAGCCGGGAGGACAGGGGTGCCTACACCTGCCGGGCGTACAGCATCCAGGGGGAGGCTGTGCACACCACGCGCCTGCTCGTTCAAGGTGAGATCTTCCACCCCAGCCCCTCCGGCTTGTCCTCGGCCGCTGGGGAGCTGGGAGGGGGCTCCGTGGATGGAACTCGGTGGACCGCAGGGCTGCGGTGTTGCCCCGAAGCGACCCGCCCGGCCTTGCGGGCTCGGCATCGTGCCGGCTGCCCCGTGGCTCCGCATCCCGTTTGTAGGACGGAGGAATCCACTTAATCGGGGCACCGTGGTGGCCGTGCCGATGAACAGCTGGGCTCCGATGGCGGCTCGGTTTTGTTCAGGAAGCAGGGAAAAGATTGAGGCTGTCACAAAGCGCCTTGTCAGATGGTGGTGATGCATGGCAGGCCTCCCGCTCCTCGCTCCCTCTTTTATTAAATAAATCTTTAATTAGGTCAACAGCTACCGGTGGAGAGAGGAGCGCGGGGTGTCCTCTGCTCTGCTTTCGCCGCGTCGGCGAGCTGCGGACACTGGCTGCCGGCTCCCGGCAGTTTGCTGCTTTCCCCCTGGATTTTTTCCTGTGGGAGATGCAGTCCTGGAAACGCGCTCGGGACGAAGGGAGGCACGAGCTCGTGTGCCCGGGGAGAAGCAGAGCCGTGCGCCATGGGCATGGGGCTCCCTCCCCAAAGCTGCAGAGATGAGGGAATAACAGGGCCACTGTGCTCCTCGAGGTCAGCCCCTGCGCCCCGTGATCCCAGGGGATCGGGGCCAGCTCTGCCCCAGAGCCCCCCAACAGCTCCCAGCCAACGATGCTGTGATGGAGCTGAGCCTGAGCAACCTTTGAGGGGACACCTGTACTGGTGGGGATGACACTTTTCTCTTCCCCAACTCCAGGACCTCCTTTCATCGTTTCCCCTCCGGAGAACATCACGGTCAACATCTCCCAGGATGCGCTCTTCACCTGCCAGGCCGAGGCGTACCCCGGGAACCTCACCTACCTGTGGTACTGGGAGGAGGAGAACGTCTACTTCAAGAAGTGAGTTTGCAGCCAGTGGGGCGATGTGTCCTCCTCCTCCTCCTCCTTCCCCCAAATCGTGCTGGGGCCACCGACGGGGTAGGCATTGCCCCCGGGTCTCCCTGCGATCCTCCTCTCTTCTTCTCTCACAGCGACCTGAAGTTGAGGGTGCGGATCCTGATCGATGGGACGCTGATCATTTTCCGCGTCAAGCCAGAGGATGCTGGAAAATACACCTGTATCCCCAGCAACAGCCTGGGCCGCTCGCCATCAGCCTCTGCCTACCTGACGGTGCAGTGTGAGTGTGGGCAGCGGGGCCCGATCCTGAGGGATGGGGCTGGGGTTGATGATACCCGGCTCGGAAGCAGCCCCAGAGGCTCTGTCATCCTGGTGTGGTGCTAGGAGGCTCGGGTCGATGTGACAGCGGCCTTTGGATGAGCACGCAGTCATCCTCGGCAAAAGGCCGAGAGCATCCCGTAAGTGCTTGTAGGGTGTAGGCAGCAAGAAAGCAAATAGCCTGAGCACCCTGGGTAGCACCGCTCAGCTGGGACCGCTGTCCACCTTCGGTACAAGTGCTTTTTGACTAGGGTGGGCATCTTCCCACCGCTGCTGCCGGCACGCTGTCCTCATCGGCTGCATCGTGTCGGGCAGAGAAACACCAGATCAGGGCTCTCGATCTCAACTACCTGCTTGTATTTTTTTTGGTATTTATTATGGGGGCTTGTTCCCGCAGCGTAGTTTTTCTGTGAGCTCGGTAGCTTTGTGTGTCGTATTTTTCAGGCGGTAACTGATCTAAACAAGCGGAGGAGAAGGGGCTGTAGCCGGAGCGTTGCTTCCCACGCTTGTTCTCTTGGGCTCCTCGGGCGGTAATGGGTAGTGTGCCACCGGCGTCCTGTGGCATTCGACAGTAATGGCCTCAATTGCTGCCACTCGCAATTGCAATATTGCTCTGCTGTAAAAGACTGCAGCGGTTTTGTTTTATAATGAAAGACAGGCTGGAGCAAACTGGGCTTGCGACTTGGGTTTTGAAGGCTGCCTGAGAGCTGCTGCCCGTAGACCCAGTGCTGGTTAGGCGGAAGCCCCGCGCCGGCGGGGAGCCGCTCTGAGAAGGGCTGGTAGGTCTGATCGTTTCCCTGTGGGGATGGATGAAGGGGCAGGGGGATGGTGTGACTGGTGCTGTGCCCAGGCAGAGGCGTGATTCAGGGCTTAGATGTGCCCGGCTGGGTGGCTCTTGGGAAAGCGCGCAGCCTCAGGCCATTAAATCTGCCCTGCCGCTAATCCAGGACCCCTCGTCAAGGCTGATAGCTGTTAAAAATAGCTCTAATGGCAGGAAAAACAGCGTTCGGACAATCTGCTGTTCAGACGGCCCTGCGAGGCTTTGGTGCAAGGGGGTGCGCTTGGCTTTTTGTGCTGCAAACCCCTTTCCTCCGGAGCAAACCTTCTCATCTCTACGGGGGCTGATGCCCCCGGAGGGAGCCTTCCCACGCACCGAAGCAGCCGTCGGATGGGGACATGGCTCTGGGTCACTAGTGAGCTGGGCTGGCCCCCGGCCAGTGACCTAGTAGTGAAAGGCTCGATCCCATTACCCTCTCCCACGCCGCCGAAGCCCTTGATTACATTTCCTAAGAGGTGGAGTCAAGCGGAGGGGGGTAAAGCCCGCTCCATCTGCAGCGCTTGGCAATCTGGGTTACGGTGCCATTGCCGGGGGCGTGGGGTTTTGGGGAGCGGCTGGGGTTACGTGTTTCGGCAGGGCAGGAGCAGAGCTCCCAAACTTGGTAGCGTTTGCTGTCCTCCATCCCTTCCTCCTAAACGCCTTACCTTTACCTCCAGCTTTGCGTTTTTTTGCATCAGCAGCGCAGGGACGTTGCACCCCCAAAAAAATGCATTCATCCCTTAACGCAGCGTAAGCCCCGTCAGGATTTTCGCGTAACCTCGTGCTGCCGGTGTCTAGACGAGATTGTAGAAATACTCGCTCTTATTAAAAGTAACTTTTTTTTTTTAAAACAGCTTCTTATTAAAGAAAGCCTAGATTCTCTCCAACCCACTCGCACTTAATTAAAAAGCTCTTAGAAGCACTGTTAATGACACATTCTAGACGGGAGGATTGCGAGACGCCTCGCTGTGTGGGTGGTGCAGCGTGGGGGGGTTAGGTACGTATTTTAAGCTTTTGCATCCCGTTGGAAAGGGTGGAGGTGGCTGATGCTCAAGCGACCCAGCCTTGATGAGGCACAGGCTGCGAATACAAACAGATAGGAGGTAAAGGGCTCACGGCAGCCCGGCCGCGGATCCCTTCTCCCGTCTTGGTTGCTGCAGTTGGTGTGTTTTAAGGCTCGGGAGTTGAAATAGTTTTCATTGCTGGTGTGCAAACGCAGGCTGCAGGACAGGCGGGTGCTTGCCGGGTGTGCACCGCGCCATGCACGTGTCCCGCAGGCTGAGCGTGACGGAGCAGCTTGGGCTTCAGCAGGATGCAAGTCGGTGTGGATGTGAGAGCAGGCGTATTTAATGTTTCTTCTTAACTGCAGCTTTTAATGAGCCCAGGTAGGAACACCCTGGGCATGAGTAAACCTCCCAGAAATGCCAGGTATTACAGCGGATTTGTCTGTAGCAAGCCTGGAGATAACAGCCTGTGGGAGCCAAGGTGGTGGTTGGGTTTGGAATTCATGATGAAAGCGATGTAGATCCTCTGAAGCCAGGTGGTGGGAGAGAGATGGGCTCCTTCCCCGCGCTAACGTGGTGGTGCTGCTCCCCCAGATCCTGCCCGCGTGGTGAACATGCCCCCCGTCATCTATGTTCCCATCGGGATACACGGATACATCCGCTGCCCGGTCGAGGCAGAGCCCCCAGTCACTCTGGTCAAGTGGAACAAAGACGGACGTCCCCTGCGAATCGAGAAGGTAACGAAGCCCCCAGGGAGCGACGCGTGGGGGCACGGCGAGGTTGGGACCCTCGCGTCCTCTGCAAACGCCAGTGAGCATCACTGGGCGCCCTGCGGGTCCAGCCCGCCGTCGGGAGAGAAGCAGCCCCGTGGGTGGGATGACGCTGCTTTTCCTTATCAGCTGTGGGCAGAGTTAATTCGGGTTCTTGCGTGGAGCCCAGGGCTCCTGTAGACGTGCTGTCTGCGCCTCCCAGACCTAATGCCTGCAGCCCTCTAAAGTGACCTCCTGATGGCCCTGGTTTGTGTGTTTTTTTTTTTTTCCAATGGCAACTGATAGTTAAAAGACCCTTTTAACAAGTCTCTGTCTTCCTATAATCATGGTTTGATAGTCTGAGCAAGGATATTAGACATTAAATATTTAAAGAAAACGCTCAGTATTTTAAATTTTTTGCTTAAATATTAATGATCGAAAGTTTTAATTTGGTTTAAACCTGTTGCTGCTGTGGCTGCCTGGTCCTTGGTGCCCTCAGCCCCTTGGGTGGGGTTGGTGCCACCTTGCATGAGTTTTACTTAGGGCGTGATAGGGCAAGATGAGTCATCTTGGTGCCACCAGGATGAGTTTTACTTAGGGCGTGATAGATTCTGATGTTAAATCTTTTGGGCTACTCGAAGAAGCCTGGCTGCGCGTACGGAGGAGAGCAGCCGCAAGATAAACCTGCCTGTCGTTGGGTGCGTACAGAGCAGGGCAGCCCTTCCTGGGAGGGCTGCGTTTGGATGGGGGCTGACCTTGCCCACGTTTCCTCTCCCTGCAGTTGAGGAGACGGCTCGGATGCTGGGAATTGAATTTGGCATCTCCTGGGGACGTGACAGCCGCTCTGGGCTTAGGTGGGGGGGGCTTGGCCGAAGGGAAAATAATAAGCTGTGGTGGGTGTAGGATAAGTCAGCTCCCTTTTTCTCACCGCTGCAGTATTCTGGCTGGAACCTGCTGGAAGACGGGTCGATCCGGATAGAGGAGGCAACCGAAGATGCTCTCGGCACTTACACCTGTGTGCCTTATAACGCCCTGGGTACGATGGGCCAGTCTCCCCCTGCCCGACTGGTACTGAAGGTAACGTGCCTGCTCAAATCCTTGCTCTGCAGCCGGCAGATTTGCGCCGCAGGTTGCGTCCTCCCGTGGGCCGGTCCTGTGCCGAGAAGAGCTCCTGGGGTTGTGCGGGGTGCTGGAGTCCCAGGCCGGGTGGTGTGAATGTGTGGGAGCTTTGCGGAGGCATCTTGCGCTGTAGTTAGGCTTTTTTAATATGGATTTTGCAACATGTCACTCGTTCTGCCTTCCTGTTCAGCCCAGCGCTGCAGGGGAAGATGAGGTGGGGTTTTTTCCCGTGCTGCTTATTTGGTGGTTAATTCTGTGCAGAAATTGAGGTTTTACGTGGCTTTTTCTGAGCGCTGCTTTATGAAGTGACCTGAAGAAGGGCTCTGTGCCCCCAAACTTGTCCACTTTTCCACCTATGTGACTTGGCTTAGCAAAAACCTATTGCCTCTTGCTCTGAGCCTTGTCTCTTACCTGTGCTGAGATCGGCGAACGCCGGCCCTTGCAAGCGCCCTGGAGGGGGAACCGCAGAGGTTTGAGCACGAAGGTGCATCTGTGCTGCGGCCGGAGGTCTGCTTCCCACCAGGACAGGCAAGCCCTGAGTGCACCCTGCCTGGCGCAGCTGGAAATACCCCGCCAGAGCGACGGCACGGGTTTCGGCACAGGCTGGGCCATAGCCGGTGTACGATGAGTATAAGGCTTTGGTAGCGCTGGACCAGGGTAGTTTGAGGAAACATGTCCCCGAGATGGCCTTTTTGCCAACAAAACGCTCAGCCTTGCTGACCTGGGCTTGGGTTCGCAGAGGATTTTAATAAACGGATGATTTGAGCTCTAGAGACGCTCCCCGTGCTCTTGCTGCGTGCGGAGCCCGAGGCACGCTGGGCTCCTGATGCGGTTCTCGGTGCGGCTGGGGTGGGAGCTGCTGCTTCTTCCTTCCCTGAACAAAAAGTCCTGTGCCTGTGAATGGTGGTGATTCATGGTGTCTCGCTGAGGTTCACGTGATAACGCTCTGCGTATCAGACACGCGCATCCGCTAAGACGGCCGCAGAGTTGAAATCAGGTTGATGTCTGATGCGAAGTGGGTGGGTTTTTTTCCTGTTTACCTCCTTAAAACTTAACCAGGATGCCCTAGTGCAGCAGCTTTTGGGAGAAAACTTCCCTCCGGGCGTTAATTTGGTGTACCGTAGAGTCTCCTTAGCGCACGCTCTCTGCCACGGCTTTCCTTGCAATGCCTCAACCTTACCCAAACCGGTGATTAATTTGTTTTGGAAAAGGGCTGGTTTTTGTTGCGGGGAGCCGCTCGCGCACGGTGGGGGTTGACGCTCCTTGCCTTTTCCCTTGGCTACAGGACCCCCCCTATTTCACGGTGCTACCAGGCTGGGAGTACAGACAGGAGGCAGGGAGGGAGCTGTTGATTCCTTGCGCTGCTGCCGGAGACCCCTTTCCCATCATCGCCTGGAGAAAGGTACCCGGCCTGCCAGACAAATCTGCAGTGCCTTTGGCTTTTGGTGAATATTGCAGACAGAGAAGCCACACTCTGTCCCGGTAAGAACAAACTGCAGGTACAGCTGCTTCGCTTTGGGCTGAGCCACTGCCGTCCTGTCCCGCAGGTGGGTGGGGGAAGCCCGGCTTGTGACCACCGAGTACCTTAATCCCGTGAAACTGTCACGGCAGCACCTGCAAAGCTGAGTGCTGCCCCGGCCCTCCTCCTCTTCCTCGCCGGCGCTGCCCGCAGGACACCGTCCTCCTTGCCTGCCTGCAAGGCGGTCGCAGGCAGGATGCGGCAGCCCCGGCGATGCTGTTCTTGCGGCATGGACCTCCCGTGGCGGGAGGGGACGTGCCACCGGAGCGTGTCCGGGGGTCTCTTGGCTGTGTTTTGGCGAGGGGCTGGACCGGTCAGCGGCTGCTTTGCTGCCCCGTGACTTCGAAGACCCTGGGAAGAAGCTGTTTTAATGATGCTGAACTGGACATAATGATTTCAGGATGTCCCTTTCTGTAAAGCAGGGTAGGATCCGGTGTGGCGGCACAGCCTGGGAGCGACCAGGGCTTTGCAGTCCTCCTCCAGCCTTCCCTTCGCTTCCCAACTTCACTGCTCCCGTAGGAAAGCCACTGTGCAGGGGACTCCTGGGCTCTTTGCCCCCCTGTCAGGATCTTCTCTCCAAGCCTCCCGTCCCCTTCTGAGGGCTCCTGAGAGCGAGCAGGGTCCCTGCATCGCCCAGTGGGCACTGTCCTCAGTCCTTGCGGTGTGAGATGCTGGAGCTCTTTGAGATCCTTTTACCAGCACGAGGAGGACCATGACTTGCACAGATTGCAAGTGACCTACCTAAAATTTGTTGTCTGTTTAGTCTTTTTCTCCATCTTATCCCCCCCCTCCTTCTTATTCAGGTTTCTTTTCAACCCCTCTTGTGCCTTCTGGCGGTCCTCCTCATGTCGTGACTCTGGGCTTATCCCCCTGACTCCAGTTGGGGCTGGCTTGGGCTGGGCTCAGTTTCCCAGCGGCAGAAGCAAGCTCCCTCGCTCCCCGTCAGCCCACCAGCGCTGACCAGTCTCTTGAAGGACTCCCGAAGACTTGGACTTGGCACTGCTAACCCCACGTGCCTGTCTGCTCCTCTGCTCATCCTGCGTGGCATCGAACCTGCGTGGGTCCCGGTGTCGATCGGCAGAGACCCCCGCGTGAAGAACAGCTGAAGAGGACTCGGGACAACGTGGGATTTGCACAACTTTGGCTGATGGGCATAGACATGAGTTGTTACAAGATCCATCTTTCCTCTCGGCTTGAGAGCTCCCGGGCACCTCCGCGCACGCCATCCTCCCGCGTCCCCGTGGGGTCCTTGCTGCCCAAACCTCTGATGTGAAGGGTCCTGCCTCTCCTCTGCGGCTGGCTGAGGCTGAGGGGCAGTTTGGGCATCTCCTGGGGCAGGCACCGCCTGCCCCAGCCCGGGTGGGTGTTTGCTGGGGCGGCCGGTGCAGCTTCCTTGCAGCAGTTTCAGCTTTGGATGCTGAAGGTTGAGCCCTGGCACAGGGCTCGGTGTCCATGTGAGTGCTGTGGGGTTTTCCGCTTGTGTGTGAGTGCTGAGCATCAGCCTCTCTGATGCATGCCTCTTGCGTTGCCCCGCCAGGTCCTCTCGAAAACGGGGGAACCGGCTGCCTTGCCACGACTGGAGAGACCAGATCCCTTGCCAGTGGCCGGCGGTGTCCCCTGGGCCGTGCAGGTAGCTTAGTGACCCCGCTGCTGCCTCACCCTGCCCCGCAACCCGCTTCTGAGTCGTGTTTTTTCTCTCTTTGCCCGGCTCCCCCCGCTCCTTGCCCAAGGTAGGGAAGCCCAGCAGGAGCAAGCACAACACGCTGCCCGGCGGCACCCTGCAGATCCGCTCCCTCGGCAAGGACGACCATGGCGAGTGGGAGTGCGTCGCCACCAACGTCGTCGCAAGCATTACTGCCAGCACCCACCTTACCGTCGTAGGTACGGCAGGGCAGGGGACGGGTCCTCGGGGACGGCTGGTGGCGGGTCCCTGGGTAGGGGGCAGTTGGCAAGGCAGAAGGTGGGGATGCTTCTTGTGAAAAGCGGTGTCTCCTTTAAATCTTATTTACCAGTGCTGCTGCCTTTTTCTGCTCTGTTATTTTGGCCACCTGCGGACGCAGCTGTCCTTGCTGCTATTTCTAGCAGAAATTCCGGGTGGCCTTTGCTTGGTGCAAGAGGAGTCCCCTCGAATCGCAGCTGGGAGCAGACCCCTTCCAGCCCCCTTGCCTTGGCCAGCCAGCGCGTGCTCTTGCTTCCCTTCAACCTCTCCCTCTCTCTCCGCAGGCACAAGCCCTCACGCCCCGACCAGCGTGCACGTTGTGGTCGCCATGACCTCAGCCAATGTCTCCTGGGAGCCCGGCTACGACGGTGGATACGAGCAGACTTTCTCAGTTTGGTACGGCCCTCTGTGAGTCATCCCGGCATGCTTTGCTCTCTGCTTCTTTTCCTTCCTAGCCGACCCGAGCTTCGAGCAGCTGGGGGGAGGAGGGTGGTGAGGGCAGTGTGCCCGGCTCGGTGCCCGTGGGCGTTGCAGGGCTGAGCTCCCGTTCGGTGCCTTGGAGAGACGGGTGGCTGTGGGATCATGTAGTTCCCGTGTTTCCTCTCCCGTCTGTGCTAGCCAGTACCTCCGTCTGCCCCAGCAGGTTTTGTGCTGCTTATGGTGCAAGGGAGATGCTTTGCATTCACGTAACTCTGCCTCTGGCATCTAATTTCAAGATAAACTGTTTATGAAGCTTAACAGCTAGGGAGAGGATGGAAAATGCAACCTTTATAGAGTGCGTCCTGGAAGAGCTGTGACTAAGCAGAAATGATCTCTCCTCGCTCTGCGGCTCCCTGGAGGTGGTTAAATCCTGGCTGAGTTCATGACCAGCCGCTGTGAGACGCTGGGTGGGTCTGAGCTTCGTGGGGCTCTGCTCCCGTCGCTCCTGGGCCAGCCTGCGCTACCCCGTACCCAAAGCCAGCGGGCGCATCCCGCCTTCCCGCAGTGGGGCCGGGCTCGGTCCTGCTGGCTTTCCCCTGGGGTGAGGGAGGGCAAAACATAGCTGCAGCGAGGTCGGGATTTTCTTTGGGCTCTGCGCTTGCTCATGTCTTCCTCTTCTGAAGAGCCATCCTGGCAAATGTGGAGGGGACGGCACCTTCCTGTCCCAGTTCTGGGGCTGTCGTTCTTGAACCTTTCTTCTTGCTCTCTATTTCCTTCCTTGCCTTAATTTGCCCCGATGGAGACTGCTGATAGAGTGGAGATAGGGTAGACGCTGCCTATAATGATTTCGGCTCTGCTCCAGCCTGGGGCTGGACGCTCGTGGGGCGGGGCTGGACAGTCTGTCGGGAGATGGAAAGAAGAAGGAACGGAGCGAGCAGAGGGGAAAAACGAGGGAGGGAGCAGAGCGGTGCAGACCTTGCTCTGATGAAAACATCCTTGGGAAGGAGTGGTTAAACCTCTCTGCTCTGGAGACGTGGCTCACCTTGGAGGGAGGTGGCAGCTGCTGCTGCTCTTGCTCCGCAACCTCCTGCCGGGTTCCCGCCTCCTCAAGGCTCTTCCAGACCCCGCACCGGGGAGAGCAGCCAGCAGCAGGGAAGGGCGTTGGCACCAAGCTTGCCTTAGGGAATTCACAGGGTGCTGTGGGGACCTGGGATAGATACCTAGGGAGGCAGAGACCCATCTTGCCTTGACTGTAGGGTGTGAGCCCTGGGGCTGTGCCGCTCCCTGGGACCAAGGATCTGGGATGGTGCTGGGTCATCTAGTGCCGCCTGGAGAGCTGGCCACACGTGCGTTTTCCTCCCTGCCGTGGCTATGGGACGCTCAAGCAAAACACGGCTTCGCCTTGTTCGTGTTCTCCTCCCGCTTCTGCAGTTGTTGATGCTGGAAACGCAAACCCCGCTCCCCAGGGACAGCCAGGGCCACCGCAGCATCCCGCCCGCACACGTGCTCTCCCTCGGCAAGGCCGGTCTCCCGTCCCCGGGGGCGATTAGTGCTGCGTTCACCCTCCGCTCTCCCCACCCTCAGCC